>NW_028143379.1:0-115000 GCF_977018435.1 Lepisma saccharinum
TTTCCATGATCATAGAATTTATACAAACAGCAGGTGGCCTGTTGATGACACAACAATTTCCATACTTGATGAGGCAGGAAAATTGGATGTAAATTCTGGTTTATATTTTAATGAGTTGATTATGTACCTGCTTAAAAACAATATCAATTCTGGCTCATTCAATACAAGATGGACTTAAATAATTAGAGTTTTTACACAAAATATTGCACAGGGACGTGCTAACAATATTTTTTTTGCTAACAATTTCAAGTCCCCTGAGTGGGAATATGTTGTTTCTAAGATCAGTATTAATTTTGTAGTATAGCATTGCTGTGGAACATGTTAAGTCCCTGGATTCTGTCACACCTATTCTAATACAATTAATATCACAAGGCACGCATAAAATCATAATTCCAAGCAATGGCATGGATTCCACGATTCCATATCAAACATACTGCACTTGGAGCTTCAACAATTCGGGACTGTGCAATATATTGTCTACAAATGTATGAAAAATAATATTGTACGGGTTGCAAACAAAACTCCCAAAGCTTATGTGTTTCAGGTTCCTGAAATTTGAAACAGAATCCAAACTGTCTGGAAGTTCATAAAAGTGAAGCCATTCTACATTCTATCTCAGCTTCTGCATGATATATTTGAGCAAGAGGTGATGTGTTTATAATATTTGTTGGTATAGAGGTTTGTTCTGAGTATCTTATCAATTATGAACAGCTCTGCTGCATGTTGTGATGATGAATATCTAGTCCCTAAACCTAACAGAGCTGTGCAGTGATGTTGTTATTGGGAACAGGATTCAAATCCTACACAGATTTATGGATAGGAGTGAAGAATTAATTTTTACCATGAAATCATATCAATATCCCTGTGCAATAATGCTGTTATTGGGAACAGGATTCAAATCCTACACAGATAGAGATTCTTGCTGAGCTTAATAGGTGATTGTTATGGAAGATATTCAATATTTCTGCTGTTATTAGGTACAAAATTCAATTACACAATAATATCTAGATAAATAATAATGCATATAGAACTGTGGTTTCTATAAATCTATACTCAATATCCCTATACCTGACAGCTGTGCAGTGATGCTGTTATTGGGAACAATTTTAACAGAGCTGTGGTTTCTATAAATCTATACTCAATATCCCTATACCTGACAGAGCTGTGCAGTGATGCTGTTATTGGAACAGGATTCAAATATACAGATCCTTGCTAAACTTAGAACTATGCCATGAACAAAACTGTGCGGTGATATAATTATTGGGAACAAGCTTCAAAACCTCGCACAATGCTGAGCTTAGAGTGAAGATACCAGTGATATAATTATTGGGAACAGGATTCAAATTTTGGAACTATTATGGATAGGTGATTACCATGAAGATACTCAATATTTTTGTTATTAGGTATAAATATTATTTCATTCAATTCTTCACCTCCATATCTATAACATCTCTGTGTAATTCCATAACAGTTCCATGATCAGCTCACAAACAAATCTCATCTAACAGTTCCATAACAGTTCCATGCTCAGCTCTGTCTGTGTGAGGCAAGCACAGCTCTGTTAGAGATAGGGATTAAAAATTATTTTATTCTTCACAAATAAATCTCATCTAACAGTTCCATGCTCAGCTCTGTCTGTGTGGGGATTTGTGCCTAATAACATCAAAAACAACACAGCTCTGTTAGTTCAATTCTTCATATCCATATCCATAACATCTCTGTGTAATTCCATAACAGTTCCATGCTCAGCTCTGTGTCTATGTAGAGCAGATAGGGATATTATATAAATTTAAAAATTATTTTATTCTTCACAAACAAATCTCTTCTAACAATTCCATAGCAGTTCCATGCTCAGCTTGTATCTGTGTGGGATTTGTACAGCAACATTAGAGACAGAGTAGATGGGTATAAATATTATTTTATTCAATTCTTCACCTCCATATCCATAACAGCTCTGTGTTTATAATAGATCTTCACATCTAACAATTCCCATAACAGTTTCATGCTCAGCAAGGCTCTGTGTCTGTGTAGTTTCATAACAGTTCCTGTGTGGGATTTGTACAGAGCACAGCTCTGAGATAGGGACTAACAGTTAGGGTATAATTAATTCTTCACATCTAACAACTATAACAATTCCTCCTATCTATTGAGTGTCTAGATGTTATTTCATCCCTATGCCATGACAGTTTCAACTCTGTATTTGTGTGGGATTTAAAGCTTGTCCAATTCTTCACATCTCCCAATGTGTGGCATGAAATTGTGTTTTTTGCCAAAAAAAAATCTCAGCATGGCCCTGTGTCTGTGTGAGATTTGAGGCCTGTTCCCGGTATAGGTAGATTTGAAATAGGATCTGTGCCTCCCGGCTTGAGAAGAAAGGGACTATGCATATTGTTTTGAGGTGGGATCTGAATCTCAGCAAAAGCCCTAATCACAGCGGAGCTGTGTCAGGGATCATAATTGATAGGATATAATTGTATTCAGAACAAACCCCCCTATAAGATATGATAACTTTCAAGCTCTGCTGTTACAAACACTTCCCTGTATACATACTGGGCTATCACTATAATAATATTTGCCACATGTTCTGTGATTATAAGTAATCTTGTAATAATTATTCCTGTCGGTGATAAAAACATTGTTCAATTCTAACTAGTTCAATTCTTCACAATTCCATAACAGTTCCATGCTCAGCTAGCAGATAGGGATATTAAGTATAAATTTAAAAATTATTTCATTCTTCACAAACAAATCTCATTTAACAATTCCATAACAGTTCCATACTCAGCTCTGTGTCTGTGTGAGGCAAGCACAGCTCTGTTAATAAATTTTATTTTTTCCAATTGTATAATTGAGCATAGCAAAAAATCTCAGCATGGCCCTGTGTCTGTGTTTGAGGCCTGTTCCCGGTATAGATAGGTACAAATCTGGCAATCACATAGGATCTGTGCCTCCCGGCTTGAGATATGCACATTGTTTTGAAACCTTACTGGGTGGGATCTGAATCTCAGCAAAAGCCCTAATAAAATATAATTTGGATGTGTTTCTGTATTTTTCAAGCTCTGCTGTTACAAATACTTTCCTGTATACATACTCTGCAACATATGGGCTATTACTATAATAATATTTGCCACATGTTCTGTGATCTGTAATCTTGTAATAATTATTCCTGTCGGTGATACAAATATTGTCACAAATTTCCTGTCTTGAGGAAATATCAACAAGGCTTATTCTTCACAAACAAATCTCATCTAACAATTCCATGCTCAGCTCTGTGTCTGTGCGAGGAGGATTTGTACCTAATAACATCAGTACAGCACAGCAGCTCTGTTAGAGATAGGGATGATTTAATTATATTATTATTGAAACATCTAGAAATTATTCTTCACAAACAAATCTCATCTAACAATTCCATGCTCAGCTCTGTGTCTGTGCGAGGATTTGTACCTAATAACATCAGTACAGCACAGCTGCTCTGTTAGAGACAGAGCAAATAGGTATAAATATTATTTTATTTATTTCTTCATAACAGCTCTGTGTCTGTGTGAGGCAAGCACAGCTCTGTTAGAGATAGGGATATTGAGTATTGAAACATCTAGAAATTATTTTATTCTTCACAAACAAATCTCATCTAACAATTCCATGCTCAGCTCTGTGTCTGTGTGGGGATTTGTACCTAATAACATCAAAACAACACAGCTCTGTTAGAGACAGAATATTCAATTCTTCACAATTCCATAACAGTTCCATGCTCAGCTAGCAGATAGGGATATTAAGTATAAATTTAAAAATTATTTCATTCTTCACAAACAAATCTCATCTAACAATTCCATAACAGTTCCATGCTCAGCTCTGTGTCTGTGTGAGGCAAGCACAGCTCTGAAACATGATAGGAATATTAAGTATAGATCTAAATTTCATTCTTCACAAACAAATCTCATCTAACAATTCCATAACAGTTCCATGTTCAGCTCTGTGTCTGTGTGAGGCAAGCACAGCTCTGTTAAATATAGGAATATTAAGTATAGATTTAAATTTCATTCTTCACAAACAAATCTCATCTAACAATTCCATAACAGTTCCATGCTCAGCTTTGTGTCTGTGTGGGATTTGTACAGCAACATTAGAGACAGAGTAGATGGGTATAAATATTATTTCATTCAATTCTTCACCTCCATATCCATAACAGCTCTGTGAAATTTATTCTCTACATGTGTTGTTTTTGATGTTATTAGGCACAAATCCCCACACAGACAGAGCTGAGCATGGAACTGTTAGATGAGATTTATTTGTGAAGAATGAAATAATTTTTAATCCCTATCTCTAACAGAGCTGTGCTTGCCTCACACAGACACAGAGCTGAGCATGGAACTGTTATGGAACTGTTAGATGAGATTTGTTTGTGAGCCGATCATGGAACTGCTATGGAATTACACAGAGATGTTATAGATATGGAGGTGAAGAATTGAATGAAATAATATTTATACCTAATAACAAAAATATTGAGTATCTTCATGGTAATCACCTATCCATAATAGTTCCAAAATTTGAATCCTGTTCCCAATAATTATATCACTGGTATCTTTACTCTAAGCTCAGCATTGTGCGAGGTTTTGAAGCTTGTTCCCAATAATTATATCACCGCACAGTTTTGTTCATGGCATAGTTCTAAGTTTAGCAAGGATCTGTATATTTGAATCCTGTTCCAATAACAGCATCACTACACAGCTCTGTCAGGTATAGGGATATTGAGTATAGATTTATGGAAACCACAGCTCTGTTAAAATTGTTCCCAATAACAGCATCACTGCACAGCTCTGTCAGGTATAGGGATATTATTTCATGGCAATCACCTATCCATAATAGTTCTAAGCCCAGCAAAAATCTGTTTCTGTGTGGGATTTGAATCTTGTTCCCAATAACAGCATCACCGCACAGCTGTCAGGTATAGGGATATTGAGTATAGATTTATAGAAACCACAGTTCTGTATGCATTATTATTTATCTAGATATTATTGTGTAATTGAATTTTGTACCTAATAACAGCAGAAATATTGAATATCTTCCATAACAATCACCTATTAAGCTCAGCAAGAATCTATATCTGTGTAGGATTTGAATCCTGTTCCCAATAACAGTATTATTGCACAGAGATCTAGATATAATTTCATGGCAAAAATTAATTCTTCACTTCTATCCATAAATCTGTGTAGGATTTGAATCCTGTTCCCAATAACAACATCACTGCACAGCTCTGTTAGGTTTAGGGACTAGATATTCATCATCACAACATGCAGCAGAGCTGTTCATAATTGATAAGATACTCAGAACAAACCTCTATACCAACATATATTATAAACACATCACCTCTTGCTCAAATATATCATGCAGAAGCTGAGATAGAATGTAGAATGGCTTCACTTTTATGAACTTCCAGACAGTTTGGATTCTGTTTCAAATTTAAGAAACCTGAAATACATAAGCTTTGGGAGTTTTGTTTGCAACCCGTACAATATTATTTTTCATACATTTGTAGACAATATATTGCACAGTCCCGAATTGTTGAAGCTCCAATTGCAGTATGTTAGATTTGGAATCGTGGAAAAATAATTACTCCATGCCACTCTCTTGGAATTATGATTTTATGCGGTGCGTGCCTTGTAATAGTACTTGTGATATTAATTGTATTAGAATAGGTGTGACAGAATCCAGGGACTTAACATGTTCCACAGCAATGCTGTACTACAGAATCAATGCTGATCTTAGAAACAACATATTCCCACTCAAGGAACTTGAAATTGTTAGCACGTCTCTGTGCAATTTTCCTATCCTATCTGTCAAGTGTGATGAGCAAATTACTCTTATACTCAAACAATGGGCCTGTATAAACATAATCTCCATAGAATAGATTATAATCTGGTGGAGGTTCCATCTACAAAAAAAATATTTTGTGTAAAAACTCTAATTATTTAAGTCCATCTTGTATTGAATGAGCCAGAATTGATATTGTTTTTAAGCAGGTACATAATCAACTCATTAAAATATAAACCAGAATTTACATCCAATTTTCCTGCCTCATCAAGTATGGAAATTGTTGTGTCCAATGTTATGTCATCAACAGGCCACCTGCTGTTTGTATAAATTCTATGATCATGGAAAAATTTGTAAAACCTAAATTTTTCTAAACTTGAAGTACTTTTTGTAAAAAAAGCAACATATTTTCCCCAATAACAATGCAACAGGTATGCATCAATTCTATGCCAGTATGTATTGGATTCAAAATCATCATATTCAGAACCCAATTCTATGCTCACATACCCAAACCCAACATCACTGTCAAGTACCCATCTTGCTTCTGTTTCATTTTGCACTTTAAAAAAATCATACTCTGATAGATTTTCAAATTTTTCCCTAAAACAATCCAACAGGTTGTCTGATTTTATATATCTTGCAATGTTTCTTCTTTCAAAATATGTTTGCATGTTCAGGTATCTATATTTCCTGGAAGATATTATTCTGATTGTTTTTTAACGTTGAAACATTTGGTAAATATTTACTGCTGTTGAAATAGCCCAGCCTAACATGTAATATTGTTTGCAGGTTGATTCAAGATGCAAAAATATTTCCAGATACATCAAATCCAAATCTCTTGTTCCTGAATTTAAATTGAGATTCTCAATTGTAAAATATATTATGTGCTCCATGATGTTCACATAATTTGTGGAGAGCCTGTTTCTGGTGCACAGGGTCAAGTTCCTGGTCTAGAAAATTACAAAATATGGCCTTGCAATCCAAGCTATACAGGGCAATCACACAAATATTTCCAATCAATTTTGTTTGGAAATATTGATGACTGTGCAGAAGTATCTGTATGTTTATATGTGAAGTATTGCATGCTATATTCTCTATGGCATTTGGGGCAAATTTTTGTGATAATTCTGTTTTTGTCTGGATTACAATTCATTTGATGCTTAACCCAATTGGGGATGGATATATTCTTATTGCATTGATTGCAATATTTTTGATTCGGCATTTTTGTTGTTGTTTATTATATACAATTTCTTGGGGTTCAAATCAAAACTCTATGCTGGATAAAAATATCAGTTGGGTTCAGCACTGTGCTTTGTATATTTTGTATGTGTGTATGTGTGTATGTGTCTTAATATTTTTGGCTTTGGTATTTATATAAAATTTCTTGGGGTTCAAATCAAAACTCTATACTTAATAAAAAATATCAGTTGGGTGTGGGTGTGGGTGTGGGTGGGTGTGGGTGTGTGTGTCCTGGCCTAGTTTTAAGTGTGGCCAAAAAAAATATCAAGAGGGGCATATTTTTAACAAGTTTATGGACAACAATCTCACAGAAGTGCCTTTTGTAAGTATGGGCAAATAAATCTGAGGGGGCTCTTCCTTTCTCAGGAACTTCCCGAGGGCATTTTTACAAAAATCTTGGATTAGAGGGGGTTCCACACTTGAGCAAAAAGCTCATATGGGCATGTTGAACTAGGTTTAAGTGTAGGTAAATCTGCTTGAGGGGGGCTCTTCCTTTCTCGGGTTTATAATACCACAAATACAACTACTCACTGCGGCGGGTAGGAGCAGCTGCAGCAACTGTAGCGAATGGCACAGGTAAAGTGGTGCGTATACTTTCCCGGAGACGTTGTTTTGCTTCGCCAGCAGAGATTTTCTCTGTGACGACCAACTCTCTGATTTTCTTCTCTTGTTGGAAAGAGGGGCAGTCACGATGCCAGACTGGGTGCTCGCCTTGGCAATTAATGCATTTGGGACCAGAAGAACAAGGTTCGGTCCCATGATCAGGCAGACTACACTTACCACAAAGGGCGGTAGTGGCCTTGCAGGAAGGCTGAGTGTGCCCAAAGTGCTGGCATTTGAAACATCGCATCGGGTTAGGGATGTATGGTCGGACTTTTAATCTCAAATATCCAGCCCGTACAATATCTGGGAGAGTGGTCGTTTGGAATGTTAGTATAATCGAAGCAGTTGGCACAAGTTCTCCGGATTTTCGCGTCTTGATTCGCTGCACTGCGGTGACATGTTGGTCTGAGAGTGCTTCAAGGATCTCTTCCTCCTCAGCATTTAGCAGATCCCAGTGGTGAATCACACCTTTACTACTGTTAAGTTGACGATGGGGTTCAACATTAACAGTGAAATGGCCCAAAGATCGTAACTTCAAAAGGTTGTTGGTCTGGCGATCTGTGCTGGTCTGGATAAGTAGACTCCCGTTTCTCAGTTTCTTTATTTCTGGAACATCGGAACCAGCGGCGAAGTCTAGCTGTTTCTTGATAAGGAATGGTGACAAGTCCTTCAATGTAGCAGCTCCGTGTTTCTTTGTTGTTGCAGAAACATCCTTACTATCGGTCTTCTCAACAATACTGATAACAAGGTAACGTGGCACGTTACTTGTCTTTTCCACTACTTGGAGCGGGCTCGAAGGTCGCGCTCGTTTTGGGGGTTTCCCCCCGTTTGAGTTGTTTTTTGTACCCATATACAAAATAAATTTATATAGGAGGGTCCATAAATTGTCGCCTCGACATGCCCTCTATGCCGAGGAAGGCCTACCCCCAAAAATGGAGGCTACTCGAGGACCAAACCGAAATCCCCGAGGCCACGTTCGCGACTGCACCTACCCCTGCAGCCAACACTGTCCCATCGGCACGTGCAACTCACACCTTGGGATAGGGTTTTTTTATCGAGGTTGTCTCCTCTAGCAGGACCCTTAGTTATAGGGAGGTCAAAGATATGGAGATGAATGACGTGATGGAATGGTGAAAACGTGAGATATGGATGTGAAGAATGAGTGAAATGATGAGATGAAAATGACCTCCCTACCTTAGTTTCTTAGAGGGAGGTCAAAGATATGGAGATGAATGACGTGATGGAATGGTGAAAAACGTGAGATATGGATATGAAGAATGGGTGAAATGATGAGATGAATTTGACCTCCCTACTAAGCCCCCTCGCCCCGTCAAGGCAGTCCTACATGGAGGGGGGGATGCGCGGATCGAATGACTTGCTCTGCAGCTGTAGATGCGCATGCGCGCGCGATCCCTGGAGTTTGGGTAGGATATAAGGGACCGTCGATCGGTGTGAGCATCTTTTGCGGTAGGGAGGACCACAGGTCAACCAGTACACTATGGTGTTGTTGAAATCGGGTGATATACGTGAGCGCCTGCGATATTCTGTTGGACCAATATGAAAGGGGAGAAGGTGGAGGATCGGAGAGGAAGAGGATGATTCTACAGGAGATTATCCGATGATGGGTCGTGGCGAACCATGCCGACGTCTTGATTTGCTGGAACGTTTGATGTCCGAAGTGCGTAGTTTGGACGGAAACCAGGAGGGTGCGGGAACGTCGTCCAGTAGGAGGGATGACGACACAGGCGGCGACCGCGATTTCCTGGTAGGAGACGACGAAGAGGAAGAAAAAGAAGAAGGACGGGAAATGGCACCCCATACGAAGTATGTGGACATCAAAGAAATGAATGTTCGTCGAGTGAAAAAGTATAACGCTACGTGCACTACGACGACCTTTACCTTCAGGTCGCCGGACGAGAGCGGAGATGCCATGAGTTGGGTGCACGAGGGGTTGGATGCTGTGCTGAACCACATCGTGGATCGACACAAACCGTCGGACAAAGTGGGCGTGGTGCTGGAGAACAAGTCTGACGAGTCGGTTCGACCAATTGGTTTGTCGTTACGGAGAATCGACCAACTGGGTGCTGATATGTTATGGAATGTGGTCGCCAGGGTGTTGCAATCGAACGCCACGTTTTTGTCGACGGACCTTCTACAGCTGCGTGTGTCCGTGATTGCCATGCCTGTCGGTTACGGACAAAAACTGAACTCGCGCGGTCTTGTAGCGCACGAGAGATACGCAAAAGTGAAAAAAGTGTGATGACTGTGAAGAGCGAGATCAGAGGTGAGAAGATATGTCTGGCCAAAGCCCTGGTGATCGGTCGGATGTATGCCGACAAAGAGTCAGATCCTGAGTATTTCCGTCGGCATGCTCCCTGGCGTACCGAAGACATTTCCTCTCGGACAACACCATAGGCGTGATTCCACGTGACGGCTACCGCAATGTGAGTAATCAGAGCAAGATCGCGCTGAAGTGGTTGCTGCATCTGGAGAAGTCGGAGAATGTAGAGTTGGAGTATGCCGGTAAAGAAAGGGAGCACGTGGCAGTGAATGGCATCGCCGTGGATGGGTACGACAAAACCACAAGGACCATCTACCAGTTCCACGGGTGCTATTTTCACGGCTGCCCATCCTGCTATAAGGAGCGATCGAGACCCGTGTCGAAGAATATCCAATCCGACCCGACGGATACGATGGGTGCTCGATACGAGCGAACGCAGAGGGTGACATCGAACTTTCGCCTATTGGGCTATACTGTGGTGGAAATTTGGGAGTGCACGTTCCGCGAAATATTGCGGGACCGACCCGACCTCAGCCGCGAACTGGAAGAACATCCGTTTTTTCGAAGTTCTCCGCTGGTGGCGAGGGATGCGTTGTATGGAGGTAGGGTGGAGGTGTTTAAAATGCGAGGAGTGGTTGGCGCCGGCGAGGAGGAGGAAAAAATACGCTACTACGACATTACATCGCTGTACCCGACCGTGAATAAGTTCGCCAAGGCACCCGTGGGACACCCAGAGGTTCTGTTCGGTGCATCAGCACCGACACCAAAGGAGGTATTGGAAATGGACGGCATAGCCAAACTCCGAGTGCTTCCGCCGCGAAACCTATACATTCCAGTGCTGCCTATGAAGACGGGAGGGAAACTGTTGTTTCCGTTGTGTTGGAGTTGCGCAACGGGGCTCCGACAAGAAGGAGAGTGCGACCACACGGATGCGGAGAGAGCAATCACGGGAACGTGGGTGCTGGATGAAGTTCGCCTCGCCGTCGAGAAGGGCTACAAGATTCAGGATGTGTACGAAGTGTGGAGGTACGAGGTGAGCGTCTACGACCCGACGACAGGTGAAGGGGGTTTATTCGCTCAGTACGTGAACACGTTTCTACAAATCAAACAGGAGAGTAGTGGTTGGCCAGTGTGGTGCACGGACGATGAGAAGGAGGAGTATATTGGTACCTACAAAGAGCACGAAGGGATCGAATTACGTAAGGAGCGTATCGACAAGAATCCAGGACTGCGTGCTGTTGCAAAGTTGTGCCTGAACTCGCTTTGGGGTAAATTTGAACAGAACAGTAACAAACCACAGACGTCGATCATACGAGAACCCCGGGATGTCTTTGAAAAGTTGACGGAACCCGGTGTCAACGTGAAGCAGGTGTTGTTTGTCAACGATGACACGGTGATTGTGAGTTGGGACTACCTGAACGAGTGTGCACCTCAATACAGCAAAGTAAACGTCGCAATAGGTGCGTACACGACAACGTTCGCCAGGATCCGTCTGTACAAACTGTTGGACGCTGTGGGGGAAGATATATTGTACTGCGACACGGACAGCGTGATATTTCGCGAGACCAGACGATCACGCGGGAAACTATGGTTGGGCGACCACCTGGGAGATTTGACGGACGAAATGTCGGAATTCGGCGAAGGTGCCTACATTAGGGAGTTTGTGTCCGGCGGTCCGAAGAATTACGCTCTGAAGGTGTGGTCCCCAACAAAGAGAAAGGAGTTCCACGTGGTAAAAATGAAGGGTATCACGTTGGACCACGCCGCGAGTTCGAAATTGAACTTTGATGTGGTGAAAGATTTTGTGCTGCACATGAACGACAAAAAGAAGATGGTCATCCGATACCCCAGACGGATTGCGAATAAACGACGTTTCGTGCTAGTGACAGAACCTCAGGAAAAAACATATCAGGTGGTGAATACAAAACGACGGATAAGAGATTCCACGTTGGACACCCTACCATACGGCTACCGTAGCGTCCAGGAGGGTGAGGAATAGAAAAACGGTGGAAATGCGGTGAAAGACACAGACGAGACGATGGTTCTCCAATGGAAACAACCGTTCCGATGCATCGTGGCTGGTCCTAGTGGTTGCGGCAAGTCGACTTTTGTGTTGAACCTGTTGCGCAATAGAGGTGAACTTATCGATGGAGGAGGATTCAAGAGGATTGTGTGGTGCACGGGATCAAACTTCGCACCACCCAAAGTGGAAGGTGTGGAACAACATAACGGTATGCCGAATTACGACGATTTGAGGTCCAACCCTCCATGTCTGGTGATCCTGGACGACCTTATGAACGATGCCTACAACGCACACGAGGTGTCCGACCTGTTCACCAAAATGTCTCATCACGACCGAATCAGCGTCATTCTTTTGACTCAGAATTTATTTCCTAAAGGTTCCCAATCGCGAGATATCGCCCTAAACGCTAACTACATGGTGATCTTCAAGAACCCGAGGGACCATCTGCAGGTGTCGACGTTGGCGCGACAAATATACCCTTCCAAGTGGCGATGCTTCGAAAAGGTATTTAACGATATCACCCGACAACCATACAGTTATTGTTTCCTGGACTTCACGCAGGACACACCGGAGCCTCTACGTATACGTTCGGAGCTGTTTCCAAAAAGATACAGGTACTGTGCGGTTCACGTTCCCGACCCCGATCGATGTCTGTCGTACGACCGAGATGAGCAAATATATACGATCCAATAAAGCGCTTTTACATACTCTCCGAACGTCGAACCCACGGATTCGCAAGGCCATCCTCAAGGAGGCGGATCCGAAGCTGGTGAACGCCCTATCCGAGTGTTGCCTGAACGTGTTGAACAAGAACGTACCCGTTACGAAGGTGGTCAAGCGCAAGTTGAGACAGTACAAAAACGTGTTGCGGAAACTCGCCAGCAAGAAGGTGCCGCTGCGGCATCGAAAACGTCTTCTTGTGCAAAAAGGAGGGTTCCTTCCTGTGCTGTTGGGCAGCGTGATTAGCGGTCTGCTGGGAACACTCCTGAATCGGTGAGAGAGACATGGCGTCGTCGACACAGTACAGAAAACTGATCATGATGACCCCGGATCAGTTCGACAAGTTAAAAGGCAACGACCTGAATGCGCAACTGTCGGATCTCGATCAGGAGATGCAAAAAATCCTTCGCTCTAAAATCATGGACGATCACCAAAAATGGTCACTGCATCGACAGACCTTGGACAAGTATCTGCGCGTGATTCGGAGAGGGGAGGTACCGGTGAGCATACCTGTTGTGGTGGAAGGTGATGGTGGTGGAGAGAGCGCGACGCCAGCAAAGGTGAAACGAGAAGAAGATAAAAAGATCGAGACACCACCGAGACAGTTTCCATTCGCACAGACGGAACGGTGGTCGTGGCCTAAAGTGGGGGGGAGGAGGAGTTTGAATCAACGGAAGAAGAAGAGGAGGAGGAGAAACGGAGAGTTAAGAAGAAGAAAAGAGAAGAGAGAACACCTATCAAACTTCGACTACGAAGACGACCCGTGGGAACAAAGAGACCTTGGTCGAAACACGTAGCATGGGAGCCGCTGAGGATGTGAACAAGACGCTTCGCGACGTCTACTACGCTCCCGAGAAGGGGGAGTCCTTCACGACGACGGAGAAACTCTGGGAAGCGACAGGGAGACGTATACCGAAGAAGAAGGTGCGGGAGTGGCTCCAACAACAGGATACGTACACCGTGCACCGACCGAAACGCATCCATTATCCCAGAAGTAGGTACAACGTGACAAACATGGACGACCTGTGGGAGGCGGATCTCAACGACATGCAAAACCTTCAAAGGTACAATCGTGGTTGGAGGTATCTGTTGACTGTGATCGATGTGTTTTCAAAACGCGCGTCCGCCGTGGCGTTGAAAAACAAAACAGGTCCGGAGGTGACACGAGGTTTCGCCGCCATACTGCGGAAGGAGGAGGGTCGTAAACCTTTGGTTCTACAGACGGATGCAGGTTCGGAATTTAAAAACACGCATTTCCAGAAACTGCTGAAAGAGAAAGGGATAGAACATCGGATACCCAGAAACACGGACATGAAAGCGAACGTTGTGGAGCGATTTAACAGAACGTTAAAGACTCGAATCTGGAAGTACTTCACAGCTCGCGGTACATACAAGTACACCGACGTTCTTCCGAGACTCGTGGAAGGGTACAACCACACGTACCACAGAAGTGTAGGCATGAAGCCAGCGGATGTGAACGAAGGTAACATATACACGGTGTGGAAAAACCTGACGAAAGGAGAGAGAGGTATGCAGAAAGCTACAAAAACAAATACAAATCTCCGAGTGGGCGACATGGTTCGTGTGAGCAAGTTGAAACTCCCCTTCGAAAAGGGGTATGTACCGAATTGGTCGCGTGAACATTTCAAGGTTCACCGAACGATACAACACCACCCTGTACCGGTGTATCTGGTCGAGGACCTACAGGGAAACGTGTTGGAGGGTTCCTTTTACGCTGAGGAACTACAGAAGATCATTGTTCCCGCAGACAAAGAGTATCGTATCGAACGCATCCTTCAACGTCGTACTCGTAACGGGAAACGCGAATATAAAGTCAAGTGGCTCGGCTACCCCATGTCATTTTCCTCCTGGGTAGGCGAAGAGGACATTCGGCGAACGAGGTAGAACAAGAACCATGGAGTCCGACGAATTTATGATGTTCCTACCGTCCAACAGTTCAATGGATTATTTTCCCGGAAACACTATCGCCCGGTACACGACCAAACTACCGGAACCCGTAGAGTTGGGTCTGGGGTGGGAAGTGGGTCTGTCCGAGGTTCTCTACCCATTGTATTTCGACAACGTAGTTCGTTTGGACGAGACTCTACTCTTGAAGTTCCCTGTCATGCAGTACGACCACGTGGCGGAGTTCACGATGATGATGTTCGATGCGCAGAAACACGAACCTCGCAAGAAGATGCGCTCCTACATCGACGATTTCATCACCAACATAGAGGCAATCTTTGGGAAAGGTGTGCACAAAGACGAAGAGGATGACGAAAGGAGAAGAAAAAAGTGCGTGGAGACCGAGAAAAGAGAGATGACGCCGACCTCTACTATGGCATGACGTTACCGATTCCAGGAGAAACGCTGATACCCACCCCTGAGGAGGAAGAAGTGGAGGAGGAAGACTCGAACGTAGGACGTGGATCTGTGTCACGAAAATTAGATGATATTGGTGGTGGTGGTGGTGGTGGTGAGGACAAGAAGACCAAGGAAGATGACCCTAACGTGATACGTGTGCCTCCACCGGATCACAAGAAAAGGAAGATGAATGAAAGTGGCGACGACGGCGGCGGCGGAGGTGGAAAATCTCACAATTACCCGTACAACGTGAAGGTACTCTCCACAAGAAACACAATCAAGATCGGTCTTCACGATCAAATCCTGGAGCTACCGCCGCAACTGTACACCTCCCCGACCGAACTGTTGGCCAACATTCACAATCTCCTGCCGGACAAGGGGGATGCGGAAGGTACAAAGAACGACATGATCAATACCGCGAGTGCCCTGAGATACAACCTCGACAAGGTGGATCAAGATGGTAGATCCGTCTTTCACGGTGTCCCACCCACGGTCACACCATTCAACAGCCAACTGGTCTTTGTGTATTGCGACATTATCGAACACCAATTCACCGGGGACGTCAGGTCCCGCCTGTTGCGAGTGATTTCCCAGGATTTTTCGATGTTGGGTAACCGCACCGTGGCACATCACAAGTTTGACAGAGTGTACTAACACCCGCTCGACAAATACACCTTCGAAACCATCGACATCGAGTTCCGGAACGATAAAAACGAACCCTTACCTTTTCACGCCAACAACATACCATCCCTAGTGGTGCTACACTTTCGACAAAGGCGGCAGCAGAGAGATCCTTAAAAGATCGAGACGTTAGTAGAGATGGACATTCGGAGAAAGTCCGTCACGATGACCAATTCGATCGTCGACTACTATACCTTCCAGGCTCAAACCGGTCGCGGTGTGGGTCCGTACTACCAGGGAAGAAGGTACCAACGTGGACACGGCATATTAGGTTCTTTTTTCCCCTGGTTGTTCCGCACGGTGAAACCGCTGGTGGTGTCTGGTGCTAAAGCGTTGGGTAAGGAAGTGTTGCGGACCGGAGCAAATATATTAGGAGATGTCGCCACGTCGCAAGGACCAGTCCGCGACATTGTACGGAAGCGTCTGCACGAGTCCAGGACAAATCTACAGAACAAGGCTGAGGCGAAAGTGAAGCAGATGACAGGTTCGGGCATCAAACGAAGGCGGTTGAACAGACCACGCAAACGAGCACGAAAGACGACGACGACGAGGTTGGTCGGACGAAGAAGAAGAACAGCACGCAACACAAAAAGGAAGACGTCAACGACGACGAGGCGAAGGACAGCCACCGTAGTGCACCGTCGTCGTCGTCGTCGCGGCCACAACCGAAGAACCTTCACGGACCTATTCTCCGCACCCTAGTATAGAGAGAGACTAGAACGTTATAAAGGCACTGAAACCAAGACGAAGATTCCAGTCGAAGGGTTTGTGCTACCCGACGTGGATCTCGCGAGCGAGCGAGCGCAATGACCATGGAGGGAATGTTACCGGAAATGGATATATTCGAGGAACCATGTCTCCAGACGGCGATTACAGGGAACTTCCAGGAAATATGTCACCCCATCTCGTCGATGGACAATGCGACCGTTTATCAGTTTCTCAGCAAGGGACCAAGCAATTCCTACAGATGGCTGCCAACAACACGTCTTGGTGTTACGTGTCGGATGACTAAACCGGATGGAACGTTGTTGACATACAACGCAGCCGAAACAAAGAAGTGGGGTGTGGTGAACAATGTGGAACACTCGCTCTTCAATCAAATTAGCGTCTACCTGAGCAACACGTTGGTGACAGGTTCTAGCACCAATTACCCCTATAAGTCGTATCTCACCAACGTGGTCAACTTTGGAAAGGATGCTCTGCACACTCACCTTACGTCGAGTGGTTTCTACCTGGACACAAATAACGAACCCAACACGACCACGAACGAAGGATTCAAGAAACGTTGGGAATTGTCCCAAGGTGGGAGCACCAACGATGCCGACACGAGCGAAATCCAGAATGAGGTGGAACTGATTTCGAGACTCAACGTGGACTTTTTCAATCAGGAGCGGTACCTTCTGAATGACGTGGACATGAAGGTGGTGCTGACCAAGGCGAAGAATGAATTCTACATTTGGGGAGAAGGTGCGACCTCGCCGGTGACAATCCAGATCCTGAAACCAGCTCTCTACGTGAACCACTTCACGATCAGCCCATCGTTCCTGGTGGCGCACAGCATGGCGTTACAGAAGAGCAACGCAAAATACTTTTTCAAGCGTTCTGAGCTGAAAACCTTCACTGTACCTTCGGGCGGAAAGTCGCTGACATTGAACATCACCAACGGCACGATACCGACCTTCCTGCTCTTCACAATGGTGCCGAACAACGCGTTCGTGGGGACTTCCAACACGAACCCGTTCCACCTGACGCCGGAGTTCCTCAACTACTTTGCACTCTACGTCAGAGAACTACTCGTTCAGACTGCACCGTTGGAAATGGATTTCGAGCGTGGAGCGATCACCCGAGGCTACGAGACACTCTTCACTGGGACGAACATCCATCACTCCGACAAAGGTCACATGATCACCAGGGAGATGTTTGCAAACGGTTACTTCATGCTGTGTTACCTACTGACACCGGATCTCGCCGACGACAACTGTAGAAGTCTTCCGGAAAAGGGTGAACTCCGCATCGAGGCACGATTCAAGAACCCTCTCAGCAGGGCGATGACGTGTCTGATCTACCTGCTCTACGATGCATCGGTGGAAATTACAAAAGACAGACGTGTCATCTTTAACCACGACGGGTAGTCCACACAGATCGCTAAGAAGAAGAAGAATTATAAAACAGTGTTCACTGCCCACATGTGAACTATTTGGACGATGAACACGACCCAGATCCATGATGCCCTCGCTGGAAACCACGTAACCCGGGCTGCATTCCAAGGGGTGTATCCGAGCGACATGTTGGCCGACGTCGTCGTCGTGAAGAAACCTGCAGTGTTCGTGGCCAACACCGACCCATACGGCAAAGAGGGTCAACATTGGGTCGCCATACACGTGGACGCCCAGGGTTACGGACGGTACTTTGATTCCTACGGGATCGAACCTATCCGACCCTCCTTTCGTCGCTTTTTGGACCGCAATTGCATCCGGTGGGGGAGCAACTCTCGACAACTGCAGGGCTTCCTCAGCACAGTGTGCGGACAATACTGTTGCGTGTACCTGCATCATGCATGTCTGTCAACGTCGGAATATCCGTTTTACTCGCATTTCACCGATTGTTTCACGCAAAATGATCGGGAAGTAGTGCGCCTGTTTAACCACTATTTCCGATCACCCTGCAGAGCGTCGCCACTGCAGACACGTTGCAACCAGATCTGTCGCCCACGGTACAACAGCCACAAACGCACCCCTCCTCCTCCTTGTTGTTGCAGCAGCAGGAAATGACGTCGAACAGCGAGTTCCATAAGTACAGAGAGCGAGACGTGGATGTGGCAGAGTCGAGCGGAGGATGTCGGAGACGGACGTGCGAAGAAGAGGAAGAGATTCAGCTTTGATGGAGCAGAAGGTGGTTGTGGTTGAGAGCGGCGGCGGCGGCGGCAGCGTCAGCGGGAAAGCACCAGAAGAAAAAGACAACGATTTCCAAAGCACATCACGTTCCCACCGTCCGAGCATCGAGTACCTGCTCAGCGACGCATTGGTGGAAATTACAAAAGACAGACGTATCATCATGAACAACGATTGGTAACAAAAAGAAGACAAAAACAGAGCTGTCTCACCCTCCTCCTCCTTGTTGTTTCAGCAGCAGATGTCGTCGTCGTCGAGCAGTGAGTCTGGTGACGCAACCCCATCGATGACGTGGCGGCGACGGCGGCGCTGGCAGCGGGAGCGGCAGTCACATAAGTACAGAGAGCGAGACGTGGATGTGGCAGAGAGTCGAGCGGAGAGGGAGGATGTCGGAGACGGAAGTGCGAAGAAGAGGTTCAGCGATGCTGACAGCGGAGGCGGCGGCGGCGACGGAGAGCGGCGACAGCCGGGGGAGAGCACCAGACGAAGAAGAAGACAACGATTTCGCCTACATCCAAGGGACCAAAAAGAGCAGCAGAGTACGTTCCGACGGTGGAGACGGTCTGTTCCTCCTACCCAGCATCGAGTATCTCACTCCGTCGCACACCAAATGCATCCTGATCGGTTATCGACGTGTTTTCGGCGGCGGCAGCAGGGAAGCAGGATGTGTTCCTTGCGTGTTCCTTCGATCTCTATATCTGGACATCGCCGTCGAGTGGAACGTGTTCCGAAAATTCCTAGCGCTCGATCCCGCCCCTATGGCGCGATACTTCAAGGCGGGCGAGAGGTACAGCTTCGACCTGAAACCGGACATCGCCGCCGGTGGGGAAGAAGAAGGCGAGGTTGCAGATCAGCAGGAGAAGTGTATGGCCATCGGTACCATGACGTTGTTCTCCAAACACCATCTAATGCTGATCGTGGGCGATAGGAAGATCCACTAGAACGAAGCTGAATTCTACCGTTATCTGAGCATCAGACGACTTCTGTCGGCATACATGACCTTCTACGAGCATCTCCACGAACATGTCTCAGCATGCGTGCAACGGCACGCCGAGGACGACAGGATAACCAAGATACTTCCCCCTCCCCCTCCACGTCGCTCCATACTTCAACGTTTCCACAACGACCTTCTGCGCATCGTGCGTGCGCAGCTGCAGAAACCATAAATATAGTGAAAGCTAGGAGTTCGTCGCCCAGTGTGTGACTGCAGCAGCATGGAGAAGGTCGTTTTCGCCGTTGACGAGAGCCTGGAAGTGTCCGTGGTGGACAAACAGGATGCCACTTCGGTCGTCTTTCGCAAGGATGAGTCCACGGTGATTCTCGACACGGACAAGTACATCGAGCTCGTGAAGACTCTGTCACCGATATTGCATCTTTTCCACGAACGTCATCTGGATTGTTCTCGTCGCAGAAGCGTCAAGTTCGTCATCACCTCCACGTTCCGAGTGATCGTCAAAGACTGCATGAGTGACTTTGTGGTGATCCTCCAGGACGAGCACGGAAGCGTTGTGATGAGAGCCGCACAATGGGAAGAATTTCTGGAGCTGTATCACCCCATCATGAAGGCTTACTTCCGACGTTGGCATGCGCAGTGACAGAACCTACCAACACCTACTACTACTGACGACATGGACACCCCTTAACTACTTATGTCGATGGTGATGCAGAACATGCCTTCTACCACTACTACTACTTGTGGCACCCCTTAACTACTTATGGCAATGGTGATGCAGAACGTGCCTATTAAGACTACTACCTGTGTGGCACCCTGAACTACTACTACTACTACGAATACTGCTGCTGCTAATGATGATTTCTTATTTTGTATGCTTTTGTGTGTTTTGAGCAATTAAAATGATATGTTCACATATATCCGTTGTGTTTCATTTCAACGCATCCCTTCCAGACGCACGGAGAGAGCGAAAGCGAGGGAACCCCCTGCGCGCGCGGCGGCCAAAGGCCGTCCAATGGCGCCAAAGGCGCCATTGGACGCAACTTTGCGTGATTCTCTCTCTCTCTCTCTCCTAGCCGTAGCATAGTAGACTAGGTCGACTGGAGAGAAGAAAGAGCGAGAGATATGGCTCAGACGCCTCTCTCTCTCTCTCTCTCTCTCTCTCTCTCTTTCCTACCAGGTCGGACTCTCTGCGCTAACCACTACACATCCACGAGGTGGTCGACCCACCGGCTTGCTTCGCGAAAGAGCGAAATGGCTCGAAGAAGAGGAAAAACACGACATCTGGCGGGGCAGCAGCGCTGTCGCTCCCCCCTCCTCCCGAGCGACAGCTGGCCTAGTCATCGACACCGCCGCTGCTGAAAGTCATTTCTCCCGCGCGGAGGGAAAAACTACATCTGGTGCTTTTACCCTGGGGCTGCAACACTGTCAGATTTTCGCCACACGTGCGAATTGTTTTTGCTCACCCCACACGTTCCTGCTGCTAGTTGCCGATCTGGGGGAGATGCCCTCCACGATAAATGAACCTCTTGCAGAGATCTTTAAATGCATAAAAGGACAGAATACGCTATTCTTTGCCTCATTTGTACTTTTAAAACGTGTGTGAAAAGTTTGAGTATTAGCAACATGCAACATCAACATTCGCCCGATGTGGTTTCCCTCGTAAGTACCATTCCTCTCTCTTTTTCTCTCTATCTCTCTCGTCCTTGGTTCGACACTCGTAGCATATATATACACTTGTGTTAGCGCCGACCCTTATGGCGAAGTGGTTAGAGTCGGACCCCTCAGTAGGTGTCACAGAAATACGTTAGTTTTGCCGACCCTTGTGGCGGAGTGGTTCACATGCCAGCCGGGAGGAACGACCTGGATTCGAATCTTCTTCTCCTTACACAAGCCTAAGTTAGTTTTGCCGACCCCTGTGGCGAAGTGGTTAGCATACGCCAGAGGGGGAAAACGACCTGGATTCGAATCTCAGTAAGGATACACTCATTACGAATCTTCTCTTTACACACGCATAAGTTAGTTTTGCCGACCCTTGTGGCGAAGTGGTTAGCACACGCCAGCCGGGGGGAACGACATAGATTCGAATCAGCATGGATAGACTCAGTGCGAGTTTTCTCACCAAACAAAACAGTGTACATATACACAGCTATTCAAACTCTAGTTTGAGGTAAACAAACAAACACGCACAGCGTTCAGGAAAAATCTTTTCTTTATTTAGTTTTGCACACACGTTCTACATTCTACGGTACTTATACATATCATACGCACTTCGCTTAGTGTAGTAGGACCTTATGGGTTCTCCACACACTTGCAACAAAATGAAAAGAAATAAAACACTTCCATTTGGGGGCACGACTTTATAGTCCTGAATATATCCCCTCTCGATTTGCTACATTCTGTAATAGTGTAGTAGGACCTTATGGGTTCAGCAAACAAAAACAAAAAACACTTCTATTTTGGGGGCAGGGCCACCAGTTCTGAATATCCTTAGAGAATAACTACATTCTGTATTTAGCGGTGAGAGACTTATCTGCTCCCGCGAAGTTCTGCTTCTTGAATAGTTTATACAAATCATACGCACTTCGCATTGTATAGTAGGACCTTATAGGTTCCTCGTTCACAACTCTTGCAAAAAACATTTCTATTTTGGGGCACGACTTCTGTAGTAACTGCATAGTCTGGTACAGGGCCACAAGTCCTTGAATATCCTTCTCGATTGATTGGGCTTTTGTCTCCAATGCTAGGATCAGGTTCTCGATCCCTCCTTCTTTCCTTGTCAGAGCTTCCAAATAGTACGCAGACTCGTCAATCTCGTTCTCACCACACCTTTCTCCCATCACGTGGATTCTTTTGCATGGTAGACAGTAGTCCCCGGGAAACAAAACTGGTGGCGATGTCTGCAAAGAAAATAATACACACTTGTAAATACAAAACATATTTCCTACTTCTTTTTTACTACATTTACCTATATTTTTTACAGGTTGTCACTCGGGAAATTCTAGAAATAGAAACGGTAGAAGTAGGAGGGCGGGTCGTACGGAGAACCAGATGCGTTGTAGAAAGGGAGGGGAACGTCTATTACGTCCCACCCGATCACCCTTTGGTTCAGGGTGACGTCAACCTATTCATAGGCTGCCGTTTAGAACCCCAACAACGGCAGCATAGACCTCCCACACCTCACCCGCATGCACAAACATCCCCTTCCCCCAACCCGTCCTACAACTACTCCCCTCCACCTCCTAGAAACAACCCCTCACCCCCGGACAGCTTGGCGGAGGAGGAGGAGGAGGCCGTATTTCAACCCGTTGACGGCCTCCTAGTCCCTGATTTTCATGATATAGAACGGTACTACCCCCAACAGTAGTAACCTATACCCTTCTTCCTACCTTCTTCCTACCTTCTTCCTCTATCCTTCATTTCCCCTTCTTTTCATCTACACGCTTACTTCTTCAAACAGAACCTCCCCGTAAGTACTTTTTTTATTTATTTTATTTTTTACTAACAACATATAAGTGTTATTATTTATTTGTACTCACCATCTTGTATTACTCGTTGAACAATTCTGATGCTAGCAGTAGGGTGTCCTCTCCTTCTACTTCCGCTATCACTTTCAACTCGTCCTTCCTTCGTCTTCTTCTTCGTCTACTGTAGCTCTCGCCGTCGTGGGTGCACTCGTTCTCGGCTGTGTCGCTGTCTCTGTCGACCTCGTCACGATCCTGTAGCCAGTTAGACAATGTTTCACTTAGTTGCACTTTCTTTCTTTGCGGTCTCTCTCCGGCACGTATCTGTCTTCGCACCCTCCAGAGACTACATTAATTCGTCCAGCGGTAAACCCTCCCCCGGATTCATTGCTATCGGCTTCACCAGATTACGGTTCGGATGCGTGGTATTCAATAGGAAATCACCTAATGTGTGCTGCTCGGTGAGGCGTCCGTGGAACAGACTAGCAAATCCCAACATTTTTGACATAACATAGGATGCTTCCAGATTTGCTGTTTCCGCAGCAGCGGTCAGCAAATCCATCCTTGCCGTGTTTACTATGTACATATTTTGAAATGAACCATATCTAGCAACGCCGTGCCCCTCCATCTTACCCTGAAGAAACATTTCCAGAGTGGAAACGCGATTTCCGAACGGAACTGCAACACCATCTCTTTCCCCCATCGTTGGCACCTCTTTCTCCACAATATACTGGACATTACATTCATCCATACACCAAAGCTGGCGACCAAACTTTACATTTACTCTCTCCTCACAAAGACATTTTCCCTTCTCACCTATCGCGCTCGCTTCGTAGATATACAAAGGACCACACTCCTCCCCCTTCGTCTGCAAATCTCTGATCACAGACATATCCCTAGTCTGAAAACTAAAGTGAAAATATGACGGGTGATATTTGTGTAACACAAACGATTCACACATTTCATACCCACCGCCGCCGCCACCTTTCTTTGACGAAGTACTCACAGCTACCTTGCAACGAGCTGTTGGGGTGGTCCTACGAGGGACATACATCATATCCACATCCCCTTCCCTACATTCTACACTCGTTAATAACTCCCCATCAATACTAGCGGACTCCACATCTACAAAGAAACGTATCCACGGACGCGCACAATTCATCTCTCTTAGAAGAAAACAACAACGATGAAGCCGCAACAACCTACAACGAAAACAGAAATACTCTGCGTTACACAACTTCCTTCTTCAATCTACATTCACGCCCGTCGTCAAAGGCAAAACAATCTGTACAATCACGAGTACTTTTATAACTAAACTCCCCGCAATAAACACAGAAAAAATCATCTGACAACCTCGTCCGCAACCCACCAGGCATAAACAAAAACTTGCCTTCGCGACGGAGCACATACATTCTATACTCGCTACAGTTCACATTCACACAGTAGTAACGAGCATACCCGTAATCTGGGAAATCAACCACTTGAACGTCTTTACAGTATGGACAGTGAATTGAACGACTACTTTTTATAGTCCCCAGATACAACGACATCACAAACCACAAATCTCTTTCGGTAATGCGTAAGACAGACAGTATACACACCTCAGACTCAGCAGCAGCAGCAAAAACTTCTCCACTCTCAGAGACAGACACATCGAACTCGTCGATGTCAAACATATTTATACCAACAAGTCGTGGGAGACTCCTCCCCACACAAACACCGCATTGGTCACAACCACACGCCAACAACAACAACACCTGCACTCCCCCACAGAGATATATTTGATCCACACACCTGCGATCCCCCACAGAGCAAAAAAAATCGATCTGGTCAGATGCCAACGCTCGCCACAGACACATACAGAGAGAGACATTCGAAACGAACATCCGCCAGATGTCAACGAACCCCCACAGAGAGATCAATTTCATCAGGTCCACATATCACGCAGAGCAAAAAATTCAATACTCACAGATGTCGACGCTCCCACGCAGAGCCTAAAAATATTCTATCCACACAGCTGCCGACAGCACCTGCACTCCCCCACAGAGCATGCGCACGCATTCATCCCCCACCACAAACACACCGCTACTATATAAACCACAAACACGCACACACCAAGCACAGATCAGCAACGACAACACAACCACAGACATCATGCACCCACCCAGTACAATCGATGACGTCACCTATAGAAACAATCGATCAATCTATATTATTGTCAATAATATTAACAACTATAATAAGGTTTAACAATACAACAATCTACAAACATATAATTTACCCCCACCTCCATCAATCACTATATTATTAGGACACCCACAACCCCTCCTTATTTGGAAACACCTATCAATCACTATATTATTAGGACAACCCACAACTCCTTATTTGGAAAAAATATAAATAAATATGACACCTGTCAATCAATCAATCACTATATTAGGTTAACAAGACCCACATACCCTTACATACAACTCCTTATTTGGAAACACCCCCACCCACCTAATTTTAAAAAAATCGATTTTCACCCAAAAAAATGTATTGATCACTTATCGATTATTGGAAATCGATACTGATTGGTTATCGCGCTATAGCTACCCCTTAACTACTCAGAGCGCTCAGAGGAGTGGATGCACCCCCCTGGATGCGACGTACTTTGGTCCAAACGGCTTTCGACGAAGCCTGCTTCGTCAGAGAAGACACGTATTGGACCCAGCACGCCTTCTTACTGGCTCGAATAAGCCGACGGGCACGCGCACGCTTAATGCGGAACTGCTCGAGGTTTGCGGCAGTGTGGTTCCTATTGAATCGATCTAGGGCATGATTGCGCCCCTTGATGGCTGCACTGATCTCCGCAGTCCACCAGGGGACTGGGCGTCGCCTCGCAGGTCCACTGGGATATGGAATGGAGGTGCGTGCAGCATCATGCACTCGTGAAACAAAGACATCTTAGGCGTCGATTGATGGTAGAGTCGACGAAAGATCAGTAGAATTGAAAATACTTGGATCCAATTAATCATCATTTTAATTGACATTAATGGCTTTTTTATTCATTATCGAGGGGTGACGCTATTGTTAATTAATCAAGTGCCACGTGTCGTGGGTGGAGGAGGAGACGAGTCATCGATGACTCATGCACACGTGTGAGTTTGAAATTAATGGTTTTCCATTAGTGCACAAAAGATACTATTATGTATTCCGTTTTTACCCTAACCTAACACTATTGTTGTATTTTATTAATGAGTTTCTGTCGGATATGAGTCTCAGATGATTTATACTGACGTTGGAGTTTGGAATTAATGGTTTTTCCATTAATGTACAAAAGACACTATTATGGAGTTCGTTTTCGGACTATTCTAACACTATTGTTGTATTTTATTAATGCGTTTCTGCCGGATATGAGTCATGGGTGTTTTATACAGACGTGGGAACTTGGAATTAATGGTTTTTCCATTAATGTACAAAATACATTTTCGGCCTATTCTGAGGCGTCACGTGCGGCCATTTTGGCGTCGGTGGTGAGTCATATTTGGTATAATTGAGGAGCTCGAACGGTCCTGGGTAGAGGCTAGAAAATATTAACCAATGAGAGAAGATTTTTAATAAATGATTCAACCAATCAGAGAAGAGTAATGAAAATAATATTTATATTGACTGGCCTTTTGTCTAAGAATCTATAAATATCAAGCGGAAGACGAAGCGGTCCAAGAGAGTTCTCAAGTGTTTGGCTTGAAAGTCGTACTGATTTTTTAGCGTGACTGAGTTGTTGCAGTGCAACTAAAGGCTTTTTAACTTGGTAAGTATCTTTTTTTGTGTACTATTCTTTATTTCAAGTTGTTTTTTAACTGCCATGCAAACAAAGTTTAAGCGTTTTGCATTATTTTTGAAAATATTATACAAAGAATACTCGAAAATAACACTAACAATGTGTATTGTTATTGTTGCAGGTTCTGTCACTTTCTCTCTTTTTGAATTCCACCCATTCTTTTGTCACTGCGATGTTTTTTTAAAAATATTATACAAAAATATTAGAAAATATCACTAACAATCTGAATTGTTATTGTTGCAGGTTCTTTCTGAGAAGCAGATGTGAAGTACTCTGCAAAGAACTGAAAGCCCGATTGGAAGAAACGAATAGTGAAAACAGACGTTGCTGAGCAGGACCCCAGGGCGATGAGTGATTTGGTGCTTATATGTCCATGTTTCTTCGATTATATCGATAAGGATTGTGTGCTGGAGGCTTTGAAAAAGTATTCCCCTTACAAGTACATTACATGCTGGGGCTGTTATTCAAATGAAGGCAACCAACTAGCCCACGATTGTGTTATTAAACATTTTTACGAGTGCGAGGATGTGCGCGGTAAAGACGAAGTTCAACTCTCCGATTGTTTTATAATTTGCCAAGAGGAATGCGGAGAGAGTAGTGTGTTTTATGCTATAACCAGGACCACTTACAAGTGTAGAAAGTATGAACCCCCCTCAAGCAGATTTGTCTACACTTAAACCTAGCTCAACATGCCCATATGAGCTTTTTGCTCAAGTGTGGAACCCTGCCTAATCCAAGATTTTTGTAAAAATGCCCTCGGGAATTTCTCAGAAAGTATGAACCCCTCAGATTGATGTGCCTATACTTACAAAAGGCACTTCTGTGAGATTGTTGTCTATAAACTTGTCAAAAATATGCCCCTCTTGATATTATATGATATCTTAAGTGTAGTAACTGATACAGTGCCCTAGCAGGTATAGATTTCAAAATTCTGCCCGGGGCAGTTCTCAACTTGTCTGCATCGGTGCTGGAAAATCAATTGCCCGCGCAGTTCCTTGCACGGTGCTGGGAAATATTATTGACCGGGCAGACGGTGCTAGGAAATATTATTGACCGGGCAGACGGTGCTAGGAAATATTAACCAGGCAATTCCTCGCACGGTGCTGGAAAATCAATTGCCCGGGCAGTTCCTTGCACGGTGCTGGGAAATATTATTGACCGGGCTTCCTTGCACGGTGGTACGCGCGAGATGTGCGCACGGCTCGTTGGCTGCCTGTAAGAAGCCCCAGCCTGGGGAATCAATTGCCGGTACTTGGATATAGCTACCAGCTACTATATTTTTATTTTGAACTCAGCACTTAAAACTAAGCCAAGATGCACCCCCACCCCCACCTACCCCCACCCCCACACACCCACCCCCACCCCCACCTACCCCCATACACCCACACCTACCTACCCCCACACCTACCCACATCCCCACCCACCTACATCCATACATATTTACTTCCCGGTCCACTTCTATTGCATCATGTTGTGCAATATTAATTGATTAAATAGTTATGACAATGTGATGATGTGGTGTTTTCTGATTGGTTTAAATAAGCAGGGCTCCTATTGGCTCTGTAAATCTATATAAGCCAGGGCACAGTGCAGATTCTTCACCATTGCTGGATCGGCAGTGGAACCCACAAGTGGGGGGCAGAACCTGAACAGGCTCCACCAAAGTATAGGAGAATTGAAGCATATAATTTGGCGGAATAACCCAAGTAAGGTCATAGAAACAATATACACTATTACAATAAAAACCAATTTTTGGCAAAAAGGGGGAAAAAAAAACCTGCGGTGCGGCCAGTTCTTTTGCACGGATTAATACTTAGGCAGTTCCTCAAATTCCCGCACCGAGGAGCTGCGGCACGGCCAGTTCCACTGCACGGATCAAAACTCGGGCAATTTCTCAGATTCCTGCGCCGTGGAATTAATATTCCCCGCCCCGGCAATTCTATTCTCGCGCCGCGGAATTGTGGGATCAATATTCGGGGCAGTTTCTCAGATTCTCGCCCCGCAGCGCTGTGGGATTAATATTCCCCGGGCGAGCAGTTCTATTCCCGCCAAAGTGGTTAATAAATACAATATCTCAAGAACTAATTGACATAGAGCTATGGAGTTTTTTTGTCTGTACTGAACCCAACTGATCCAGCATAAAGTTTTGATTTAAAACCCAGGAAATTTTATACAAATACCAAAGCCAAAAATATTAACACACACACACATATACACACACACACACACACACACACAGCACAGTGCTGAACCCAACTGATCCAGCATAGAATTTTGAATTGAAACCCAGGAAATATATATAATAAACCAATAACAAAAAATGCCAAATCAAAAACATTGCAATCAGTGTAATAAGAATATATCCAGCCCCAATTGGGCCAAGCACCAAAAGATTTGTAACCCAGACAAATGCAGAGCTCCCACAAAAATATGCCCCAAATGCCATAGAAAATATAACATGCAATACTTCACATATACACATAAAGATACTTGTTCTGCACAGTCATCAATATTGCCCCCACAACCATCTACATCTGGTCTGAAAAGAAGGCATGAAGCACCTGTTAATGCTGGACCTGCAAAGCAGCCACGCTATGAACCCATCCACAGCAGTTTTAATGCCCAACTTAGGGATTATCGGTTTGTATCAGAGCCAAGATGTGGTATTGAGAATTTTTTGAACAGTGTAAAACCTGATGTGCAGGCAATTCTAAATGCACAAAATGGCTCTTATAAGCTCTCCCTCAAATTGTTTGCACAATATAAGAAACCAAATGGCACAAAATTTACACAGCCCCACATAACAGAAACTGTACCGGTATATTCAAATGCAAATTCAGACACAATAATAAGCAGTTTAATAGATCAATTAAATATTGAACACTCTGAATTTGCAGCAAAAGAGTCTGGATGGAGCCTATGCGGCTCTCCACATAAGTTATATGTTAATATTTCTGAATTCAGCCTATTACAAGGTTCTACATATTTGCCATTACCTGCCAATATTAAAAACAAAACAGCCGTGGTTAATATAAAAAATACCGACCAGAAATGCTTTTTGTGGTGTATATTAGCTGCTTTGTTTCCAGTTGTAAGGCATCCTGAAAGAATAAATTATTACAAACAACATGAACATTTTTTTGACGATGCAATGGAGGGTTTACAATATCCAATGTCTGTTCAGAATATTGATAAATTTGAAAAAAAGGCCCGGGATATTAATGGCAAACAATTATCTATTAATGTATTTATTTGTTCCACTGGCAATTGCTCAATAGAACCTCTCAGAATCAGTACAATTGATGATGAATCTGCTATTCCAATTGATCTGCTCTTAATTGAAGGGGATGGCACATATCATTACACTCTGATACATAATCTTGAAGCTTTAGTCAGAACACAACTAGACAAATCTAATAGAATATTCAAGTTGTGCAGAAGATGTTTAACTGTACTTGATGGTAAAAAAATGGTGAAGGGGGTTCCGGAAAAAAATGCAGAAATTGCCAAGAACAAATTAATTGAGCATCTGAAATATTGTGGCAATCATAAACCTGTTCATATGGTGATGCCCAATCCAAGTGAAAATTGCAAATTCAAAAAGTTTGAAGCCTTGTTGGAACACCCAGCATATATTGTCTATGATTTTGAATCTATTCTCAAATCTCTTGCATCCTGCAATCCAGATCCTGAAGAATCTTCAGTTACACCATACCAGCTACATGAACCTTCCAGCTTTTGTTATGTAGTTGTACAGGATGGTGTTGTTAGTAAAGAATATTCATACATGGGGCCAGATGCCATCAAAATATTTGCACATAAAATAGAAAATGAGTGCCGTGACATAGCATCTAATATTTTATTAAAATCAAGACCCATGTTGCCTTTAACAGAGAAACAGATTGAAGATTTCAACAATGCAGAAAAATGCCCGGTATGTGATTCTGAATTTTCAGATACAAATGTCAAGGTGAAACACCATTCTCATACAGATGGTCGATATAAACAGGCCTTGTGTAATAGCTGTAATATTAAGATCAAGAGACCAAGATTTATCCCCATATTTTGCCATGGAGCATCCAATTATGATTTCCATCATTTGATCAGGTACGAGGGGTTTGAGAAGCAGAATTTAAATATTTTAGCTGAAAATGATGAGAAATATATATCTATTAGCAAAACAATTAAAGTTAATGGAGTTTCTATTCAAATAAGATTTCTTGATTCTTACAGAATTTTATCTGCTAGCCTGGCTACACTGACCACTCAATTACCTGATGATCGATTCAAAATCACACGTGCATTGTTTCCAAATCAGGACCTGAAATTAATTAGGCGGAAGGGTGTATATCCATATGATTATGTTACAGATTTTTCTAAATTTGATGAGTGTTCCCTGCCACCACAACATGAGTTTTACAGCAAAATCAGAGGTTCTGGAATCACAGATGAAGATTATCACCATGCCCAATTAGTGTGGAACAATTTAAAATGCCGGACATTTGGTGATTATCACATGGCATATTTGAAACTTGATGTGACCCTCTTAGCTGATATATTGCAGGCATTCAGAAAATCTTCGATGCAAAATTATAAACTGGACCCAGTGTATTTTTACAGTGCCCCGGGCCTAGCATGGGCTGCAATGTTTTTAAACACTAAAATGCCATTGGATCTGATCCAAGATCAAGATATGTATCTGTTTATGGAGCAAGGTATAAGAGGAGGGATGGTGCAATGTTCTCAGAGATATGCCAGAGCAAATAACAAATATATGTCTGATTATGATCCAGCACGGCCATCAAATTATATATTGTATGTGGATGCAAACAGCCTCTATGGTCACGCTATGATGCAAAAATTGCCATATGCAGGGCTTGAATGGTTTGAAGATTTCAATATTGAAGATCTTCAGGGTTTTGATGACAGAGACTGTGGCCTCTTCTTAGAGGTTGATCTGATATTTCCAAAAAATTTACACAACAAATTTTCTAATCTGCCCCCAATTCCCGAGGTTCAGTGCTCACCTGGCTCTAAACAGAAGAAGCTCATGATGACACTGGAGGCAAAACAAGGCTATGTCATATATTACAAGAACCTCCAGTTCCTGATGAAACATGGTGTTCAAGTGACCAAACTTGGCAAAGTTTTGAGATTCAGGCACTCAGAATGGTTGAAACCATATATTGATACAAACACAGAGCTTCGAACATCTGCAATAAGCCAATTTGATAAGACCTTGTTTAAATTGATGGTCAATTCTGTGTATGGCAAAACCATAGAAAATGTCAGAAAACATACTGATGTTAAAATAATTACTGACCCCAGCCTGAGCAAAAAATTGATTGCAAAGCCTAATTTCAATTACAGAAGAATTTATGATGAAAATATGGCACTTTTCAACATGAAAAAAACAAAAATTAAGTTTGATAAACCTATTTATGTAGGGGCTGCAATATTGGAATTGTCCAAATTACATATGTTAATATTGTATTATGATGTGTTGAAACCTTTTTATGGTGATAATGTAAAATTGATGTACATGGACACGGATAGTTTTATTCTTGATATTAAAACAGAAGATGTTTATAAAGATATGACCCAGCCTGAATTGTTTAAATATTTTGATACCAGTGAATTGCCAGACCATCTGAATATTCAACCCCACAACAAAAAAGTGCCCGGCAAGTTAAAAGATGAGACACTTGGTGATGTTATTGTGGAATTTACTGGGTTAAGTGCCAAGATGTATAGTTTTAAAACATGTAATGCTGTTGTCAAAAAAGCCAAGGGTATTGGCAAAGTAGCTGTGGAAAAAGAGCTTGAATTTGAAGATTATAAAAATTGCCTCAAATCCCAGAGTTTAATCAAAACATCAGAATCCAGAATTCAGAGTGTGGATCACTTATTGACTTCAAATGTTGTAAGAAAAGTGGCTCTGGACCCACATGATGATAAGAGATGTATTTTATCATGTGGCATACATACTTTACCATGGGGTCATTGTGATTTGAAAAATGGCAATCAATGCCCAATTACAGAGCATGATTTGAAATAAATAAACATGCCTATGAACTTATTTGGGTTCAAAAAACAAGGTATTATGGACCTGCCAACACCACAACCCTCTTCTGATATGCTGTCTAAACTGAGTGGTTTCTTAATTATTCATCTGAACAGCATACTTACAGATATTGATGATGAAACAGGCAAAATATTGTACATATTTAACAATAATTTAAATCATTACCAATTACCTGTAGGTGGGCAATTGCAATTTATTACAACCCCTGAGGGTGATGTTAAAATTTCAGTAGGGAGAAATATTTACAGAATTAAGCACTCAAACATGGTTTCTGGCACTGTTTATACTGTTTCTGCTGGTGACTGCTTATATATTGAGGTCCCTGGATCTTATGATAAGCTTATACCCTTTTTTATAGAATTAAGAATTAGATATTCAATAATAAATAACTACTAAACAAAATGCCTAATGATATTTTTGGCCATACAAGACATGAAGATCACAGTGATGAGATTTTGATGCTTGATGTCAGAGTCAAGAAATTAAGAAGTGATTTACAAGCTTTACAAACTACACTCAATGCCAGTCTTCAATTAGAAATTACAAATTTGCAGTCACAATGCATGGACCCTCTTCTTAAAATTGATTCTGAACTCAAATTGCTGCTTCAGAAATATACTGACCTGGCTACATTGGATAATTTTCAAAGTTTGGAAGAAGCTGTAGCAGCTCTTCAAGCCAAATTTAAGACCCAGGCTAACAACTCTGAGCAATTGAAACAGCAATTGGAAGAGCAGATTAATAATGTCCAGACACAGCTCCAAACAATTGTCAAAAGCATAAAATCACAAGAAGATTTTGATCTAGTGATTTGCACTCTAAAAGAACAGATTCAGTCACTCCAAATACCTAATCTGGATCCTCTGAACAATGCCATAGCCGAGGTTAAAGAAAAAATTGAGACACTTGAAAATTTTATGAACAATTTGCCATCTTCTGATGCTTTGAATGCAATAACTCGGAGTGTTGCAAATATTAAGCTGCAACTTGAAACATATGAGGATTTTGGAAAAATTCAAAGTTCCACAACCCATCTTGAAGGTACAATAGCAGCAGTGCAAAGTGATTTGGCAAATGTACTTGAATCCCGCCTGCCTGGGATTGTAGATACCCTTGTCAGTGTCCAGCAACAAATCACAAAGCTTGAAAACCTCAACACTGAATCTGAACTATCTCATTTTCATCACTTGATAGATGATATCCAAACAAAGCTTGAGATTTTACAGCAATCAACACCCTCTCAGGCAGATATAACCCTGCTCCAAAATGCTATGCAAAATGTGGCTGATGCTTCTGAATTACACAATGTGAAATTGGCACTTGAATTTTTGCAAAATACAGTATCAAATCTGCCCACATCACAGGAACTTAAAAATATTAAGAGGGCAGTGAATCGCATATTGAAATCAGAAGATATCAAAAATATCCAAGCAGAGATCAAACATCTCACTCAGACAGTGGCCACTCTTCCAACCAATCAACATATTAATGAACTGCATGCCCTGTTTGAGGATATCAGAAGACAGGTCCATGATCTTACAGCTCAAAATTCAAAATTGGCAGTTGTTGAAAATTTGCAACAAATTGTAGCTAATATCAAGCAACAGCTAGGAACCATGGAATCCAATCAAGCAAATGCTCTGTCTGTTTTTGCCACCCAGCTTCAAGAGATTGTGCAGCAATACAAGAGACTTGCTGTGGACATAAAGATCAAGCCAGGCCATGATGATGTTGTTAGAACCATCAATGAGCACCTTGAATCTGTAACAAGCAGATTGCTCACAGCAGAAAAAGAAATAACAGGCATAATTGAAAATCCAAAACATACAGTAATTCTTGAATTGTACAGCATCCCCAACAAAATATGATTCTCCATTTACACCAGGTGGCAAAATATATATGCTGTCCCCTGCACAATTTTATTACCAATTTTGTGTTGGGGGCACATTGAGACCAATCAAGATAAAATATTGGCTACAGCCACAGGCACACCACTACCCCACCTTATCAATAACAAATGCTGATAACAAAGTGAAAATCACCAGTGTAGAGTTACAGGGTTTTACAGACCCCAATAGATTGGAAACAGCCTATGTTGAAGATGATGGCTCTTTGGAATTTAAAATACAAATAGGGGACAAATTATATTTAGAAAATCCTGCAGTATCAGCTGCTGAACACCCCATAGTTGCAATATTCTTGTTTACATATTATGTCTAGACAAATTATTGTTGATGAATTACACAGACAGGCCAGACATAATTTTAAGAGACTCCCAGTAGTTACAAAAAGCATAGATGATTTATGGCAGAGCGACTTGATTGAAATGTCAAGTGGGCAGTTGAAAAACTTAGACAAAATCAACAAAGGCTACAAGTATCTACTCACTGTAATAGACACATTTTCAAAATTTGCCTGGGCTGTGCCACTCAAATCCAAGACTGGAAAATGTGTTACAGAAGCTTTTAGAACAATCATCAATCAGAGTGGAAGATCACCGCGCTATTTGCAAACAGATAATGGCAAAGAATTTTATAATTCAGTGTTTCAACAATTTATTAAAAGCCAGGCAATACATTATTCGAGTTACAGTGACCTCAAGGCCTCAATTGTAGAGAGATTCAACAGAACCTTAAAAAATCTTATGTATAAGCAATTTACACTGCAGGGTAATTATAAATGGATTAATATTCTTCCAGAACTTCTACATAAATATAACAATTCTGTCCATTCCACAATCAACATGAAACCCTCTGAAGTAACTTCATCTGATGAGCAAAAATTGATCAGCACTGTTTATTATCCTAAATATCAGCCAACAACAAGAAGGGCCAAATACAGGGTGGGTGATCAAGTAAGAATCAGTAAATATAAGCACTTATTCAAGAGAGGCTTTACAAGAAACTGGAGCACTGAATTATTTACAGTGGTTCAAGTTAAACCTGGGACCCTTAACACTTATATAATAAAAGATCACCGAGGAGAAATTCTCAAACGCAGGTTCTATGAACAAGAGCTCAGCAAAACTAAACAGCCTGACACATATCTCATAGAAAAAATTATCCGCAGAAAAGGCAAAAAGTTACTTGTCAAATGGCTGGGTCATCCGGAAAACAGCTGGATCGATGCAAACAAAATAATAATATGAACACCTGGGATGTTATAAAAAGGCTGCCAGAACCTGAACAACAGAATAAGAGAAATGGAAAATTGTTACCTGATAATATTAGGTGTCTTATTGTTGGGCCATCTGCTTGTGGTAAAACTACACTATTAGTTGATAATTTTTTATTGGCACCCAACTGGTTAGACTGGAAAAACAGGCACTTGTATATCTTCTCTAAGAGCTTGGAACAATTAAAATATCAGCAGCTGATGAAGCTATATGATGGATTGGATATTGCCACTTTTGAACCAGATGTTAAGCCACTTCATGACTGTCTCGATAATTCTGTTGTTGTGTTTGATGACATTATATTGGATAATCAAAACAAGGTTAGAAACTTCTTTACACAGGGGCGGCACAAAAATATTGATTGCTTCTACCTGGCACAGACTTTTTCAAAAATTCCGAAGCAACTGATCCGAGACAACAGCAATTTTATATGTGTGTTTCATCAAGACCATACCAACCTCAAACACATACATGATGAATATGTAGGTGGGGACTTGAGCTACAATGATTTTTCCAAGTTTTGCAGTAGGTGCTGGAACCAGGACAGTTATGGGTTTGTCACAATTGATATGACAAGAACACCCAATAGTGGCAAATACATAAATAAAATCAACAATTTTCTAGACATTGAAACATATATAAATAAACATGAAAAGGCCAATCATTGATGATCTTAAATTAAGAGATTATCTTGTAAAAAGATTTAAGGGATGGAAATCAGAGAACCGAGGAATTTATGAAAAACACAAACAAACAGAACAGCCTGTAATTGATGCTATTAGTGAATTAGGTAAAAATATCAAAACTGTTACAGAGCAGAATCAAAATTTGCTCACAGAGCTTGTACCTGTAGCTGCAAGAAACATATTAGATTATCCATTCACCCCACTTTCAAGTATTCATAGTCCTATTGCTCCTAGAAGAATTGAGGCTAGTCAGGATCCTATTGAATTAGGTCTTCTTGCTCAAAAATATTTAACCACACCTAAAGACAATAAAGATGAAGTGTTTGGCTTATATGCTGACACAGAGCTTGATGGCAGCATCATACATAGAATTGGCAATTTCAGAGTAACATTTATGGGAGATGATATAATTGTATATTCAGAATCTCGACTTGGAGAAAAAGGTGCTTTTGTTAAGTACTCCGGAACACCTGGATTATGGGAACTGATGACTAGGAAAAGGCCTGGCAGCTATACAGATCAAGATTATGAGGATTACAAAGAAATATTAATAAAATCAGATGCTCTGTACCAGAACAATGATCCCACACAAAATAGGGTTAAGTCGAGCAGTGGGGCAAAATACAATAATTTAATCAAGCCCATATGGTCACAAATCAAGACTGGCAGTGGAATCAAACAATACAACACCCTGCCCAAAGAATTTGTGTGGGTTGATGATGTCAGGAAACTTGTAGATAGGTTATTGGTGATAGCTGGGGAGGAAAATGCTGGGAACCACAATTTTTACAATGAAAAGGTTGGAATTATGGACATGATAAGCACAAAATTGTCTAATTTTATAGTGAATGACACTAAGGGGATTGGATATCTGATAAAAATAATTAATACTCTACCCCCCAAATTTTGGAATATTTCTGAGGGCCGGGGCCTTGTTAATGACATTATAAACAAGCTGCCATTTGAACTGCATATTCCAGGCTATCAGTATTGTGGTCCAGGCACAAAATTGGACCATAGATTAAACAGAGGTGATCCTGGTGTTAATCCCCTAGATGCTGCTTGCAGAGATGAGGCATTTGTGTTTGATTCATTTGGAGGTGTTCCACCTGAAAATTTAATAAAATATTTAAATTCAGCTAATCTTTATTACAATAATGCCCGTGTTCAAAATTTCAAAGATGTTAATTGCGGACATTTGTGTTTATCTGTTCTTAGATATATGTCTCAAATAAATAAACCATCAATTGAAGATTTTCAAAAAGCCTTGTGGTATTTAAAACATCATGGGGGTATTCCATCTCACCAGCCAAAATTCAATATTGAAACTCAAATTACATGATGACATAGTGTATCCCAAAACAATAGCTCTCAGGGCATTTTATGGCATGTACCTGATCCCCAATATTACACACCACAACAACAAAATTGCAGTAGGGGATGAAAAAATTGTCATCACTCCAGGGCAGTATAATCTGTCCACTCTAAATGCTCAATTACCCAGAGGTATAGTGTTAAGTCAAAATTCTGTCACTCACAGAGTAGAAATTGTATCTGCCACAGAAACAGTGGATCTGGGTACCATAGGAGAGCTGTTAGGATTTGAGAACAACACAAAACTTGAACCAGGCATCAAACACACTGCTATGAATATACCTAAATTCTTAGCCATAGAGACTGAATATTCACTGTAATGTAGCAGAGGGTATGATCACCAAATCAAATGGCATAGGCACTCACAAACAAACAGGCATCATTGCAACATTCAAACCTAATTCTGAATTCATGGAGCCCATCATCTATAATCCATCCCCAACATTATATTTTCCTGTGTGCCACAACAGAATAGATTATATTGAATTGATGGTCACTAATGAAAAAGAAGAATTAGTTGATTTTGCTGGAGCCACAACAACTGCAATCATAGAGATTAATATTTAAATAAAAATACATACAATGGAAAATATTGAGAGTTATGAGCTACAATCATTCCCCCCAAACAGGAGGACATTTGCAAATTTAAATCAACCCAACACAGAAATTGAGGTTGATCTTGATGTAGGGGATGGATTTATACACCCCCACAGAGCAGATCTATACATCAAATTTGATGTTGTAAAGCTCGATGGTACAGATTATCCGGCAAATTCAAATATAAGATTGGTGGATAATTTTGTGCCACATCTATTCTCTGAAATTGAGGTCAGAAAGCATGGCGTTGTTATAAACAGAGTGGATTATCCCGGCATTACCTCCACAGCTTTGGCCACATTAAAATTATCCAAAACCGAGGCTTCATACTACAAAATCGGAGGATTTGAGGCTGGTGATAAGATATTATCTAAGAACCACACAGTGCTGTTCCCTATGCGCCTATTGCCAGGATTCTTCTCAGATTACAAAGATATTATGTGGAAGGGTGGGTTAAGAATTACATTTAGAAGAGCTGCAAATGATAACAATGCTTTGATGAGGTTCAGTGCAATAAACCCTACAGGGGAAGCTCTGCCCAATACCCTACCTGATGAGGGCAAATGTATTATTCAGACTATGGAGTTAAGAATCCCTGTTGTTGAATATGAGGCCAGTTATGCTCTTAAATACAAAGCTGATATATTAAAAAATCCACAGATTCCTTTACAATTTTATACATATCAATGCGTACAGAAGCCTGCATCTGGTACATATTATGAGTTTGATGCTACAAATTCATTCTCAAGCATACAATATGACATGCCTGATTTTGTAGTGGTACTGTTTCAGACTGGGAGACACAACAATCAGGAAAAAAATTCAAGTAAATTTGATAGCTGCAACATCAAGAACATATATCTTAAAAATGGCAGAAATGAGGTATTTCCTAGAGAGAATTACAATTTAGACATGTCCAAGGATGATTTCCTCAAATTATATGAGGCATTTTCGGCTTTCAAGAGGGTCACTACTGGCAATACTGACATGTATTACACACCAGATGAATTCAAAGCACAGAGACCCATGTTTGTAATCAACACTTCAAAAAGAAAACAGGTTGTGGTGAATGACAGAACAAATATTAAAATTATCTGTGAATTCCATGAGGCATTACCTGATGACACCATATGTAGTGTTATTCTCATAGGTGAAAAATCATATGTTTATGATGTAAGAAATGAGAGTCACAGAGCAATTCTAGAAGAATTGCATTGTTTTAATATTGGATATGCAAGTTGAGGCTGGGGTCCAATTAAACTTAAATTGGAAGTAAATATGTGTGTATATGAGTGTGTATGTGTGTGTATGTGTGTGTGTCTTGGTCTAGTTTTAAGTATGGCCAAAAAAAATATCAAGAGGGGCATATTTTTGACAAGTTTATAGACAACAATCTCACAGAAGTGCCTTTTGTAAGTATAGGCACATCAATCTGAGGGGTTCATACTTTCTGAGAAATTCCCGAGGGCATTTTTACAAAAATCTTGGATTAGGCAGGGTTCCACACTTGAGCAAAAAGCTCATATGGGCATGTTGAGCTAGGTTTAAGTGTAGACAAATCTGCTTGAGGGGGGTTCATACTTTCTACACTTGTAAGTGGTCCTGGTTATAGCATAAAACACACTACTGGAGAGAATGAATGCCAGAATTGTGTAGAGTGGATGTGCGAGAGAATCCAGCGTTATCTGCAAGATCCGGACAATACAAGTCATATTTTCGATTTTTATCTTGCTAATCATGAAGATGTAGGTGGTGGTTTGAAGGCACAGGAGGAATCGACAGGATACAGAGACTTTTACAGTGTGTTGTGTGAAATTTTAAATGATTTCGAACTAGTAAAAACTCTTATAGCGCCTATACGAGAAGCGGAGCTTGCTCGTGGTTAAGAAACAATATTTGTTAATATCTAAAGTGAAAATGGCGCAATATATTATTGATGCGCAAGGTTTTATGTACAATAATAAATTTATATTGCGTGAGATGTGTGTTAGTTCAACAAATTTGCATACTGTGTATTATGTTCTTGTAAAAGTGCCAGAATATTTCAAAGAAAATAATGAATCCCAATGGGTGAAAGAAAATATTCATGCTTTATCGTACGATACTCCTCTGGGATGTGAAGTGTACTATGTTCGTAGTGTAATTAGAAATTTGAACTGTCAAGGTTCAACTTTCTATTGCAAGGGAGAAGAAAAATCCAAACTTCTCAAAGATTTGTTCAATATTTATAATATTGTAGATCTGCAAAGTGCAAACTGTCCTTCGCTTAGAAATTTGTAAATGTTTCAAGGAGGATTGTGCAAGTATCATTCTGATACTTCGCCTCCATCAGAACAAGGTTGTGCATTCAGAAATGTACAAAGACTTGTATCTTGGTACAATACTAAAATTACCAATATGTAATGTATTTTAGAGCAAATAATAAAAGATTTGTGAAAAAATAATTGTTTTCTATGTTGTTATTTAGCCTTATAGGCCTTTTTTCAAGAACTATTAGACTTTTTTGAGTGTTTAGTAATACCAGGGATTATTTGTGGCTGTTATATCATGCGAGCCTTATTTTTACTACAGTCAGGACTAAATTCCACTGACTGAAGCTTAAAGCTTAGGCTCTATAGCATGTTGATTGGTTAATCACACAAACCACAGATTAAGCTGGCCGTAGACCCAGACGACAGAGCATTATTAGTGTGCAAGAACCTTTTACATCGAGAAATAATGCTGACTTGTATCTGTTTTTTAGTTTACATATTCATTTAGGATTCAAATGAAACAATTGCAGTATTTTTAAAAAGTTTATTTTTATTCAAGAATATATCAGATTTATATACACGAAAAGTAGACTACCAATAAGCGAAAATCACATAGTCATTACAGTTTAGTCGTCGCTGGAATTCCTCCATGAGGGTGTCATAGTAAGAGAGAAATTTTCGCCATTGTTCAAAATTTAGTGTGACTTCTCCGGTAGCGTTGCTGATTTCCACTTTTATGTTTTCTCCATTGCCCTCGAAGGTGAAGTAAAGTTCTCCTATAATGTATATAGATCTGAATCTGTCTTCTCGTGTGGGGAATCTGTTCTTGTAAGTGTCGAAGATCGCATCTGATTTGTACACGCATGATGGGTACTCATCGCTATTTAGGACAATGTAACTTTTTTCATGTTTCAAAATCAATTCAGTGTCGGTGAAAGTACCTCGAATAACGACATCCATGTTGTTATCAATGTTGTAGCGGCTTTCGGGTTCCATCTTGTGTTTTTTATGTGTATCTCTAGTAGACTGCAATGCTTACTGATTTTGTTGGATATATATATATATATATATATATATATATATGCGCAAAGTACTACAAAAAGCAAGCTTTACCAGTCACACAGCCAATATTTCCTATTTCAAGTAACTACATGTACCAGAAGCACTTGCACCCCAACACTAACTAGACAGAATTACAAAAGCAGATTCTGCTATGTAAATACCCTTTTGCAAAAGTCCGATGACAAAAGTTTAAAAATTGTAACAGCCCAGACAGGGACTCGAACCCTGGACCGATAGGTTAAAAGCCTAATGCTATACCAACTAAGCTATCCGTGCACGCGCTCTACACGTGAAAAGTTGGTTATGTTAAGAAATATTCAAGGGATCAATAGCATACAAGTGTTATGTGTATGAAAGGAAAATATAAGGTTGACATTACTATTCATTAGAAGACACGGTTCACAAAATCCCCTGAACAAGTGTGGAACGAAAGTTTTGCGGGGAGCAAAGAAAGACTGCCAGACCCTTACCCAGGGGGGAAAATTTTCCCACAAGTCGCTCACACGGGGGTGAGCCTCCATTGTTAGTTCTCGCGGTCTTTGCTAAAAGGTTTTTTTCCTCTCATCTAAAGGGCATTACGCCCTGACTCTATTATGATTTTTGAATGGTGCTTAAATTTGTAGTGGTTAGCACGTGTCGCCAATATTTTATTTTGGAAAGTTGCACGCGCCCTGGGATAGTCGAGAATTCAGTGAAAAAACATCTAGAATTGTTTACCGAATATAGATAGTTTTACTGGAAAGAGACATGCCACATATCTCACATTCTATAAATAGGAAGAAATAAGTTATGTATCCGGGAGGGCTACGAAGCGACGGCAAGACTGAATAGCAAAGTTAGCGGGTAAAATGAAAGCTGGATTTTTTATAAGGTACTTTATGAAGCTTGGGGGTATATAGACGCTCCCTCTTGTAATCTGATACCAAATTGTTACTTTGGAGTGTGGAGCGAAGACCTTTCTAACCAAAGATGACATCTTTGCCTATCAGTATTGTAAGTATTGTAATTATATTTTCAAGTACCTTTTTTAGTAACTCAATTCCACTTTTTATAAATGAAACAAATGGTTTCTACACACGAAATTTTTATTTTCACAAACTAGACTACTACAAAGTATGTAATACATCAAGCTTTTTCAATTGTTACATATCATTCTACTACAAAGTAGCGTTATACTAACGCTTTTTTATCTCAAATATACATTTGTAAACATTACATTATTGTTTGAGAAAGAGCTCCTCTTTTTTTTTTTGCTAGTTTTTGGATTGATTGTTGCAAATTGCCTCCCAGAACTCATCCTCTAAAGAACGATCATGAATGTGAGCAGGGTGCGTATGTAATGCACACGTAGACTCGGGTACATAGATTGGTCCCTGGCCACAAAAGTGAAACTTTTTTGACGGGACTTCATTATATCTAAACAAACAGTGGCGTACGGGATTACCGTACAACTCCCTTGTTCGTAATGTCTGTATGGGGGTACCAGAAAAATACACTTTATTATCATTGGTGACAAATTTATTTATGTGGCTTACTCCTTTTTGCTCAGTCCTTGATTTGTTTCCTTGCCACAGATCATTGCATGTATATGCAAAGCTGACCTGAAGATCAGATAGCATTTTGGTATACAATTGCATAACAAGAGTAATATCCAGACTGTATATTTTTGTTTCAAAGGTTTGTTTATTTCTCACTACTATTCTGTTGTGACGGCATTGAAATAGGCCCCACACGCGTCCTTTGTCTTTGTTGATCAACTGCTTCATTTTTTCTTTCTTTATGCACTCAAGATTAAGGCATCTATGATTGCTTTCTTCTTTTTCTCCAAGCTCGCATTCCACACAAGTAGGGTGAGGATAGTAAAACACTATTGACTGGGCCACAGCTTCTACGAGGCACTGCTCATTGATTAGGCTCTCACAGCATCCACACTGTTGATAAAGTCAACTATGTGGTCATTCTTTTTCAAATCTTTCGCAAAGATATTGTGTATCAGTTCCTGCTACACATTGGTCAAGGAATAATTATTCTGGCTATACAGTTCAGTTTCAAAAACGCTGTCGCAGAAGCACTGGTTTTTTACCAAAACTGTCAAACTATGTTCCGTGGCAATTCGAATCAATGTACAGGGCAAGTCCAATGTATTCCAGGCCCCGAATGTCTGTCTGTATTGATAAACAGGGAAGCTGGAAACTTGATATTTTTCGGTAACGTATTGTCTGCAAACACTCCAACAAAATTTTCACATAGAACACTGACATGGCTATGCTTATGGTTACCATTTTGCACCCGAATTCAATGAATATAAGTTCTCGTCTAACGACGAGATGCTGCCTTCTTTGCAGTCTGATGACGAGTTGTTCTCGTCTTGGGTTGAGGCACATGCAGGTACAACGTGCTGAATGAAACTGTAGTGGTGTAGAAACTGACCGTACAGGTGCGCGTTTCTCGGAGCACAAGCTATTTTTCTCAGGCGGTGGTTCTTCTCACAGCAGGTATAGGCAGGGAAACTTAGTAGAGCTGATTTAGGGCATCCAAGCTGCTCCAAGTTAATCACAGTGCGATGAAGTAAGGTAGAAAGGAAATGGCACTTTTCTGCGCCAAAGGAATAAATGCCTGGGGCATTTTCGGTACAGCAGGATAAAATAGTGGACATATTGGTAAAATTCACTTCTCCAGCTTGCCAATAGAGGCCGTGCACATTTTGAGTTTCCCATAAATTTTCATTTTGTATTCGGATATCGAGATCATCCCATGCGCACGGAGGTTTAAATACCCATGATTGCAAACAATTAGAATCTGGATCCACAACAGCTATTTCTTTTGGAATATATTTTCCATGATTATTTCGAAATCCTATAAAATCAATAACTGCTCTCATATTGTCATCCGACTTTGTGGCTGACTACTCACTCAACTGAAGGGATATTTGCTATAATCAAAATATCCGTCACAATAAGACCCCCGTGAAATCAGTTTCAATAGTAGGAGAAAGAATAAAGATATACAGAACAGATTATTTTAGAGTTTCTTTGTTATTTAGAAGCAGGTTAAGTTTTCTACTCTATTTTCCCATTTTATTGAGGCTTGGTGGGTCCTAGAGCCACTTTATGCATGAGCTGAAAATTTCGAAGTCAGATAACCCCCAACCTTCTGTCAGAGTATAATATTTGTTACATGGTACATTTTTTGTTTTCAGGAAGAAATAAAGCAGGAGTGCCCCTACTGTGATATTCAGGGGTTTAGGGGGAAGAAGGACTTAATAGACCATTTATATTTACACCATCCCCCCTACATTGGAAGAAGAAGAGAGTTAACTTCGCGGAAGCCGTGCTCGGGCCTAACATTTATAACTATATATAAAAGACAATATAATAGTCAGTAAAAAAAAGAACAATATACAAATACGTGTGTGTGTGTGTGTCTAATTATGTAAGTATTTATTTTTACAATATATTTTCTTGAAAAATGACATTTATATTTTGTTTACATCCCGTACGGTAAAGAGACATAGTACTCCAATTTTCGGCGTTTCGTGTGAACTGCCTGGTGAGGTTTTTGTTCCTTTTCCGAGACTATCTCGAAATTAGCTTTACGTTTAATTTTTCGAGGGTTTTCAACCACTCTCTTTTCAATTTCTCCTTTAACAAGTTGCTTGAAATAGTCAAAATTAATTTGCAATTGCGTCCTGTAGTTCATGGTAATTCCGCGCACTTTAATGACATGTTTCTCATCGGTTGCATCATATTTGTTTTCCATTTTATATGCATAATTCTTGGGGCCACCACCAAGAAAACATGAGATTTCATACGGCTCTTTAATCTCATCGGTCAGTTCACCGAGAAAGGAACCTGTAGGTAACAGCGTTTCACCCTGCTTGTCCCAGTGTCCACATAATGGATAGATTCTTTTACTTGATCCATGAATGAATATAAATGCATTCTTCCATAAGCAGTGATAAATGCTGAGACAAGAACATTGGATAGCACTAGCGGCGAATTGGCTGTTTCCAGGTCGACAAAGTTTACTAGCAAGCATTTTTCAGAAATAGGGACTACATTTTTAATCTCAAATTGCGGATTGAATACAATATCATGGAATTTCTTCTCTGTATTGACAAAAACTGACTTAGTTTTTAATACCGATTCGCCAAATTTACCATAGAGGCTATTAAGGAGTATTTTGGATATGTAACGCAGCCCAGCATTGTATCCAATTTCTTCCTTGATAAGCTGAATACCCTCATGTTCGAAATAATCACGAATATACTTGTCTTTGTCATGTTCTGTACTGCAAGTGGAAGGATATCCTGAGGACTGTTGTTTCAGTCTAAGGAAAGTATCTACGTATTCTCTGAACACATTATCTGATTTTTGTGCTGAAGGAAAATCCCATACTTCATAAATTTTTAGTATTTTGTACCCTTTCTCTACAGCCAACTTGAGTTCTTCTGATACCCAGGTGCCATGTAAGTATCTTTGTTTTTCGGTGTGTGGGCACTCTTCCTGATTCTCACTTTGTGCACATGCACGGCAGAGAGCAAACATTAACTTGCTATTGCACGCCATGCCAAGCACAGGTAAGTATAAATTTTTAGGTGGGAGAACATCGCATTTTACTACGCCGAATATGTTCTCCAGTGGGGGAAACTCGGAAGTGTAAATCACAGGTTTGCCCGTAGGCATCTTTCGCTGTTTCATCATGGCCGGGTACAGGGAAACAACATCTAAAAGTTTCATGCAAGAATTCTCGCCATCTTGGCGATCGTATAGAGCCCTGAAAAGTTCTGTACGTCCGCCATTGAAGGCTTGTTTGGGGATAAGCGGGGAGTCAAGTGAGTAGCAGTTCTCACCAATAAATTTGCGTAGCTCCGGATTGGTTTTGATTTCGTTATGGAACTCACATTCCCATTTTTCAATTACCGTGTACCCCATTTGCTCCAGCAACGCTTTTCTTGCTACTGTGCGTTCGTACCTCTGGTTTAATGTTTCTCCTGTTTCATTAAGGGGTTGATTCCTATTTTCAGGGGAACATAACGGGCATGCATGAAAATAACAGCCCAGAAAACTGTACACAGTTTTAGACTCTTCATGAAGCCCGTCCAGCTTATAACGCCCTACTTTCGCTTCCCCGAGATTGCCAGCATGCCTCAATGTAATATTATTGGAATATTCTATCCATTTCAACCATTTCAACGAAATTAGAGAATAAGTATCCTGCTCCCGGAATCCCATCGGTGGTATCTTGATAAGTGTGTTTTCTTTTAGAAATTTAGCCCTGAATATCAATGAGGCTAAAGATGCAAGTGTGGCACATCTCAGAAAGCATTGAATTCCCGATAATTGTTCTATTAAATTTGAAAATTTAATACACGCAGCTGTAAGGATTTCAACATCACTAATACAATACTGTCGCAACTCTTGTTGGAAATCAAATATTTTACCAGCCTGAACAGTTTCCTCATGCTACTTGCGAATTTCCTCCCGTTCTTTAGTGGACTTGGCGTCCACGTCATAAAAAGAAATATCAGGGTAGGGGCCCACGTAATGTTGGTTCTCAGGCGTAGAGAAAAGATAGGGAAAGTCGCCTTTACGCAGTTCATCTCCGAGACCCAGACTTGTAGGCAAGTCTTTTAATTTCATTAACATGAAATTTAAGGAATCACGGAAAATGATTTTCTTGCCCACGCTCATTTCAATAATATTACGCCATCTCATAATTACTGAAGGCATAATATTATCTTTAGTGATCAAATAATTCAGTACAAAATGAGAATCGTAACGTCCCGCATTATGTGCAATGCACACAATTTTCGCGAATCCTTCCCTGGGTGTTTGAATATAATTCATAAATTCCTCAATATTGGGGAAAATATGCATACGAGGGCCACACGTTTCGCAGAAATCTGCTTCAGTGTCTTTACATGTGACAAGCCTGCTTGGCAACCGCCAGATTCACTTCGTGTTTCTGTGCATCTTCCCCGTCAACCAACATACATTCAAAATCATAAAAAATATACAGAAATTTACTGATTGGATCTACTTTGACTGGGAGAATATAACATTTGTGGGTAGGGTCGACAAAAGCACTACAACTTTTGCAAAAGAATTCTTCACATTTATGGGGAGTTTTACGAGTCCTTGTATTAATAATCTTGCATCCAGCGCTTGGCGCTCAACTGCGAAACGCTGGACGTGTACTCGAAATGCGAGCACCAACTAACGTACCTGCTCCAGAGGATGGACACGCTCCGCGAGATTTTCCTCTACGAAGCGTTGTGCACGCGTAAAGTGTTGGATATTGCAACAGAATATCTGGAGCAGCAGCACTTTGTCGGCTCCAAACTCGCATCCGTAAATTTCCTCCAGAAAATCCACCTATATTTCAAGTTTTGCAAAATCTACCAAAAAAGCCACGACCAAACCGTTCTCATGTGCTCCAAGAGTGCCTGCGAAAACATCGAGTGCGTGCAAACTTTCAACAAGCTGTATTCGGTGCTGGGCAATTTTCAGTACCTCACCGAGCTCACCGTGCCGGTGCTCGACAGCGACGCGTTCCGTCAGCTCTTTCATTACCTGGACGTGGGTAGCAACCATTTTGAGATCGCACCGCTCGACGTGTCGCTCGTCGTGGATTTAAATTTTTTCCGGCGAGGTTGGCGTCACCAAAAACGCCTCTTGACTGTCGGCAAGAATTTTGTCAACAGGTTTAAAAGTTTGGGATTCCATGTGACAACCGACGCCGACGATTTGTACCGCGTCAACAAAAATTCCACGCGTCTCAAGCGCAAATTCAAGCCCTTCAAGAGCCTGCTCGGCGAATGGATGCGCACGTGGGTGGGCAAACTGCAATTGCGACTCGACTATTGCGACACCGAACCCTCCAACTTGGACAGGCTGGGTGAAAATTTCACCGTGTTGCGATTTCTGTTCTCGTCCACCGTTCCCTTCCACACCCTAGACCTGTGCTGCTTTCGCAAAATTCCCGACTACGAGCTCAAGGATTTGCTCGACACGTACAGCGTATTTCAGCTGTACCTGAGCCTCAAACCTTTTGCCGCAGTGCACAAACATTACGCCAAGATGACCAAGTTTCCGTACGCCACCAAGCCGAGATATTTGGGTGCGCTCGCCAGCTGCTTCGTCAAACCCTGCGAATGCAAAAAAAGAAAATGCAACCTATGCTACCGCATGCAGCCGTTCACCAGCAAGCAAGACTCTTACGCGTGGCGACAGCCGCAAGATTTGAGCTGCATGAAGTGCTACCTCTACGTGTGCAAACCCAAATAAACACAACGACTGTGTGGTAAGTTTCTCTACGTGTGCAAATTTTTGTATAGCAAAAGTTTTTCTACAACATGTGCAAACCCAAATGAACACAACAACTGTGTGTGTGTGAGGTAAGTTTCTCTACGTGTGCAAATTTTTGTATAGCAAAAGTTTTTCTTTACATGTGCAAACCCAAATAAACACAACGACTGTGTGTGTGTGGTAAGTTTCTCTACGTGTGCAAATTTTTGTATAGCAAAACTTTTTCTACTACATAAGCAAACCCAAATAAAATGTTTTTCTTTACATGTGTTGTAAACCCAAATAAACTATATGGTATAAGTTTCTCTACGCGTGCAAATTGCGTGGTGAGTTAAACAAACAGCAATAAAATTTTTGTGCCAAGCTATGAACAAGTGGTTTTTTAATTTGAAAGTTTGTTGTCGACGAGAAGAGTATAACTTGGGTGGTAACGACGTGGCCGGCGGGTGGTTTCGCAAAGATTTGACGCTTCAGACAAATCAGCCGAGTTACTGGAGGCCGGCGGTGGATCTCAAGGACCAAGCCACCGAGGACGGCGGCCACGCCAACATCTACGACCTCACGCGCAAAAGTTTGGATCTGTACGAGAAAATTAAATTTTGTCGCGAGCACGAAATCTGGAATGTGACCAATTTTGTGGGCGAAAAATTTTTCTTGTTTGTGTGCATGGACGAGGAGGAGCAGCAGCATCACGTCAAAATAAACCTGCACGGCAGCGAGTGGTGGAGGGGGGTCGAACTGGCGCGGTTAAACCAAAAAATGATGGAATGTCACCCGTCCCCCGCCTACGTCAACCTAATTCACGTTTTTTTTCGCATCCTATGCGAACGAAAACATTTCTCCCTGACGAACGTGTCCACGCTCAACTACACCCTAGCGAAAAATTTATCGTACGGTTTTGTTGCTGATGCTGCTGACGCCGCCGACGGCAACCGCGACGAGTTGCAAATGTCCATAACGCAGACTGCAATTTTCTGGCACTCTGCGCGCAAAATATTGGAGACGCATCAGATTGGCGGCGGCGGCGGTGGAAAATCGTACGCTACCACCTGCCTTGTTTTGGTCGCCATCAAATGCAACGGCAACGAGTTTTACATCGAGCACGAAAACGCATGCCGGAGAAAATTTTTCGCACCGGACAAAGTAGACACGTTGTTTTTTCTAGTCAACGCCAAGCCCATGTTCTTGCAGGAGACGTACACGTTCGGTTGCTGCGGCGGCGGCGGCGGCGGCCGACTCTGGCTAAACTTCCACGTTCTGCTGCACGATGCACTTTTCGATTTGCAGATTGACGATCGGCCCCCGCTCGAGGCCACCGAGACTTGCCGCGTCGACATGCCCAGGGCGCCGTCGTTAAACTACGTGCAACACTGGAGACCACCTTGGTCGGGCAGCGTCGTGCCCGCGGACCACGACAAAATCTCGATCGTGGTCGTCCACCACATTCTCGCGCCCGTGCATTCGTACCGGCTGGCGAGGTTGGGCGCACGCTACCCCGCAAGCATGGTGCAGCAGTGGCGCATCGTGATGGGTTTCATCTGCTGCGACGACAAGAAAATTCACCTGTCGACGCTGTTTGATGCGCCGCTGCGTTTCAAAAACATTGTCATGTTCGATCCAGAGGACGTGATCCCGCTGAGGGGCCGTGCCGAGAGCATGCGCAGCCACGTTACCTTTTTTGCGTTTCCTGCCGACCTCACGCCGGACATTATTTTCGGCGAGCCCAACGAAAATTTGATCTAGAATATTTCCAGCTCTGCGATACGATGCATTTGCATCATTTTGAACGCCGTTTCGAAAAGCGTGTTGTCGTGAAAATGGGTGGTGACCAAACTGGAGCGCCCAAAATTTGCGTTGCGTTTCTCGCCCCCGTTGACCACGGCGAGACGTTGCTGCACGTCGAACCATAGAATGTTGAGCGAGTAGGGGAAAATGGGTGGCGAGGCGGTGGTGTTTGGTTGCCTGTCTCGCTCGATGAAATTGCCCGTGTACACACCCAGCATGGCTCGCACCTTGTTACCCACGATGGTGTTGTGGTGGAAAGCAAGCAGCTTGGCGGTGTGACCATAGTGCACGTGGAGCATGGGGTCCAGAATCTGCACGAACCGATCCAACTGCTCCAGCTTGATCAACTCGAGGTCGAAGCTCGCCGTCTGGCCGAGGCGAAACGCCAACCTTCTCGCCACGAAATGCGCGTTTTCGAAATCCACCGCGGTGAGCTTGGACGCGCTCACGATATCGACGATTTCGTTGAACGCAAACCTGTCCCAATTGTGTTGGATGGAGATGAGGTTGAAGCCGAGCAGGTGGACCACCCGATCGTTAAACTCGTACATCAAATCGGTGGTGGTGGTTTTAAAATTGCAATTTTTAGTTTTGTGCTGGCTGTTTGGTGATTTTCGAGTGCATTATTTTGGTCAGGATCATTTGGCGTACCTGGTGGAAGCGTTTCGAATGATCAAGATGCGGTGGGCGCCGTGTTGGTTCGGGGAGCAATGCCAGGGGAAAGCGTCGAGAATTGTGAAGCGTTGTTTTTGGTTCGTTTGGTGGGGTTTGGGCTGGCCCAAGTCGTCTCTAGTCTGTCTTCCAGCACACTATGATTTTTTCACTCGTCAGTTAAAGTCGACGACAAAAGGTTTGGTGCCGCAGCAGCGGTGGGTTTTCAACCCGGCCGCGCTTGCGCACATGGGGGACTTTAGAAAATTTTTTTGTCAAAATTTGCATTTGATTCAAACTGCCACTATTTGCGATGGTCAAATGCACAGAGCTTTGTATGCTCTAAGGTAATCACTTGCGTGTTTCGAGGCACTATCGCAGTCGCACATTTTTCAATTAGGGGGGGGTGACGTAGTAGTGGCGCAGTTTGATATATGTGTGTATGTGTGGTTTTTTTCAGATACGATGGCACCGTCGCAATGTTGGGAAAATTTCATAAAAAATTACCTGTCTTGCCTCGCCTCGCCACTATTGCAAAATTCAAGGCAGACTAGACAAATTAGTTTGTGGCACTGCTATTGCCCTCGAGCGAATACCAAAATTGTCAGTGTAAATTTTCGCAATCATCGCAATTGTTTCTGCACGTATTGCCGTGCGTTGTTTTCCGAACGGGAACGCAACGACACTCTGCGAGACCACGAAACTTGCATGGAGATTTTCGAATCTCGCTACGACCTAGAAACTGGCAGCATGTTTGCGTACGCGGTATTTTTGATCAAAGCTCCCGAATTTAGAAATTACGAAAGTTGCCCCGTTTTAAAATTGCAATTTTTAGTTTTGGTCTGGCTGTTTAGAGATTTTCGCGTAAATTCTCACCGAGATGATCTGGCGTACATAACGCAAGCATTTCGAATCATCAAGGTTAGGTGGGCCCCGTATTGGTTCGGAGAAAGTTGTCAGGCAAATGCGGCGAGAATTGTGCAGCATAATTTTTGGTCCGTTTGCTTTAACGAGGCTTGGTTTCCGTCGTGTCTCGTCTGTTGTTCCGCCCACTATGACTTTTTTGCTCGTCAGTTAAAGTTGTCTAAAGAGGCGAAGCAGCAACAACGACGACGGCGACGTCGTAGTAGTAGTAGTAGCAGTAGCAGTAGCAGTAGCAGTACAAGTAGTAGCAGTAGGAGTAGCAGTAGTAGTACAAGTAGTAGCAGTAGCAGTAGTTTGCAATGGGTTTTCGACTCCTCCACCACTTTGCACATGGGCGATTTCAGAAATTTTTTCGTCCAAAATTTTAATTTGATTAAAACTGTTGCGATCGTTTACGATCGTGAAGAATTTGAGGATGGTGGGGACGAGGATCCGATCTTAACTATTCCGCGCTGAAATTAACAGAATTGTGTGCGTGTATGTGTGTGTATGTAGTTTAACAAATGTGCGTGTTACAGATGCGACGACGACGTCTCCTCGATCTTGGGAAAATTTTATGGTCGATTGCCAGTCTCGCTACACAATAATCCCGCTCGCATCGCAAAATTCAAGGCGGACGAAACAATTCTGTTTGTGGCACTGCTATCGCCCTCCGGTAAACACCGAAATCGTATTGCCAAATTTTTGTAATGATCGCAGTGATTGTTTGTGTACACGCTGTCGGACGGCGAGTTTTAAACGGACGTGCCCCAACGACACGCCGCAAAACCACAAAACTTGCATGGACATTTTCGAATCTCGCTACGACCGAGAAACTGGCAGCATTTTTGCGTACGCGGTGTTTTTGATCTCTGCTCGCGAATTTAGAAATTACGAGAATTGCCCCGTTCTAAAGTTGCAATTTTTGGTTTTGGCTTGGCTCTTTAGCGAGTTTCGCATCAAACTATGCCAGGATCATTTGGCGTACCTAGCGCAGGCGCTTCGAATCATCAAAGCTAGCTGGGCACCGTATTGGTTTGGGGTTGATTGCCAGGAGGAGGCGACGAAAATTGTGCGGAGTAGTTTTTCGATCATTTGGTTTCGCTTGGGTTGCCCCTCGGCATTTTTAGTTTGCCAACGCTCGCATTGCCATTTTTTTTCTCGCCTGCTTCGTGCTACCAAAAAACGACGACAAACACGACGGGGGGGAGGGAGTGGGTATTTGATCTCGCTTCACCTTTCGTCCACATGGGGGATTTCAGAAATTTTTTCGTGCAGAATTTTAATTTGTTCGAAATTGTAGTTTGCGACGAAATGCGTCAAGTTTTGAACGATGTGATGTGTAGCTTGCGATGGTAATTTACTGCGTGGGGGGGGTGATGGCGGCGGCGGTGGTGGTAAAAAAATAACTTGCAGTAATAAATTTGTTGTTGTTGTTGTTGGTGTTTTCGCAGGCGATCATCATCACGACAAGTGTTGTCGTCGCAAAAAGTCGAAATGTTCGGCGGCTTACTCCGCGCGTTGCTTGCGCAGCTTGGTTTTCACTGATGGAGATGTTAAAAGATCCGTGAGCTTGTGGCAATGCTACAACGTGGAGTGCGCAGCTGGTTTGACCGTCTTCGGCAGTGGTCCCTGTTGCTGTCGCGAATTGCTGCATCTATCCAAAGTCTACGAATATCTGTCCGATGAAAACACGCGACAGCATGCAATTTGCATGGAGATGTTCAAAACGAGGTACGATACGGATTCCGAGAGCATATTTGTCTTCAGCGCGTTTCTCATCAAAGCTCCCGCGTTTGCTCTCTACGCCCTATGCCCCGTCCTCCGTCTCCAGCTTCTTTTTTTGGACTGGTTAAACTTGCACGCGGTCGTGGATGGCTACTACAATCTGTGCCGTCTGGCCAAAACGTTTAAGTGGAACTTTAAGTTTAGGTGGTTCGATCCCGCATGGCACAGCAGCGTGTACGCGATTTTAGGCAGGCTCCACTGCAGTTTGTTTTGTTTCTTTCGTCCAGTGTCGGGGTTGGTTTGCGCCAACGTCGGTCACGTGGATTTTTTCATGACCGGAATTTTGCAAACTGCGCAGTATCGCGATCAAAGCTCGCAGGCTAAGCTGTTCCCGGAATTTACATTTCGGGAGCGCACTTTGCCAGAAAGAAATTTTAGCAATTTTTTCTCTCAAAATTTCGAATTTGTCGAGACGGTGGTGGAGTTGTATGTTTTTTTCATCAGCAAATGTGATGGGGGATTAGTGACACGCGAGTTGGTGGCTAACTTGAAGCGTGCATAGGTGGTGGCGGTTTGGTTCTGACGAGTAGAAAAATTTTTTAAGTTTCGACAACAGTAAAAAAAAAAAGTTGTGGCAACAATAGTATAGTAATTTATTGTATGCATGCTATACTTTCAGGTGGTCGCAATGTTTGCAAGTTGAATGCGGCAGCATGCTGGAACACCGTCACTCGCAGCCTCTCTCTCATGCCCACTCATATTCGAACGAACCCAAAAACTGCCGTTAAAAACTCCACAAGTTTATGGCAGTGTTATCATCTGGAAAATTATTCAATCGAGCTTGCGAACGATGGCTATTGTCGCTGCCACGACGCGCTGAACGTGCTCAAAGTGGAAAATTACTTATCGGAACAAGAGATGGCCAAGCATGCAGCTTGCATCGATATCTTCAAAGCTCGGTACGATGTCGACGCCGATAGCGTTTTCGTACTGAGCACTTTCCTCGTCAAAATGCCCTTCTCGATGCGTGCGTACATGCTCTGCCCTGTTCTAAGACTCCAACTTGTTTTTCTTGCGTGGCTCGAGCGGCGAGGATACGCTGGCGAGGGGGATGATTTCAACCATCGCATGCGTTTGTTGGCCCGCAAGTTCAAGCGCGAGCAAGAGCTCCGGTGGTTCGACAAAGTGGTGCAACGCAACGCTTTTCAAATTTTCGCCTCTCTTCACGGGCTGACGAGCGTCGCCTTCTGTCTGTCTAAACCCAGTGCTTGCCTGATTTGCCCCCGAAAAGCCGAATTGGCATTTTTCAAGTATCAACTAGAGTTGAAAAATCTCGACAGACGACGACAATTGCCGAAAGCGGCATTTTTAGTGTGGCTGAAGATTTCACCTCACAAAAGTGCAATGAGTTGGTTTCGGGAGTTTTTTCTTCAAAATTTACATCTTGTTGACGCGGTACTTGGGCTGGGCGACATTTTCGTCGTCGTCGACGACAAACGGCAAGTTTGTTCGTAGTTGGTGGTGGTTTTTTTCTAGTGCTGTCGCCGCCGCCGGCTAACTTGAAAAAACACAATATTTTGCGGTGGTTGCTGCTGCCGCCGGCTAATTTGAAAAACACAATATTTTGCGGTGGTTGCTGCCGCCGCCGCCGGCTAACTTGAAAAACACAACATAATGTTTTGCGGTGGTTTTTTGCTGCTGCCGCCGGCTAATTTGAAAAACAATACAATATTTTGCGGTGGTTGTTGCTGCCGCCGGCTTTTGCTGCTGCCGCCGGCTAATTTGAAAAACAACACAATATTTTGCGGTGGTTTTTTGCTGCTGTTGCTGGGTAACTTGAAAAGTGCGATATTTTACAATAGTTAGTTTTTTGCTAGGTGGTTGGCTGCTGTTGCTGGGTAACTTGAAAAGTGTGATATTTTTGCGGTGGTTGGCTGCTGCTGCTGGGTAACTTGAAAAACAACAACAGTTGCTGCTACAATCAAAACAAGTATTATGTGATAATTTCAGGTGGGCAGCAACGCCTCTGTTCCGACGTCTACAAGTTGAATTTTGCAATGTTGTGTTAGAAAACTATAGTTCGCACTCTCAGCTCCTCGTGGACTTTGATTCACATAAACCCCCAGACTGCCGTGAGAAAATCCATCAGCTTGTGGCAATGTTATAGCATGAAAAGTACCGTGGAAGCGTTTGCGAGTAATAGCCGTGATTGCCGGTGCCGCAATACGCTGTACGAAATGGAAAAATGTTTGTCGGAGCAAGAGATGGCCGAGCATGCAGCCTGCATGACTATATTCAAAACTAGGTACGACGCCGACGCCAATAGCGTTTTCGTCTTGAGCACTTTTCTCGTCAAGGTTCCCTCGCTGCGCATGTATACTCTCTGCCCCGTTCTCAGGCTTCAACTTGTCTTCCTCGCATGGCTCAACCGACAAAAACACGTTGGCGCAAGCGCCAATTTCAACAGTCGCATGCGTTTGATGGCCCGGCAGTTTAAGTGCGAGCACGAGTCCAATTGGCTCGACGTGACGCTGCATCGCAACATTTTTCTAATTTTGTTCTCTTTTCACAAGCTGGCCAACGCTTCGCTTTGTCTATCCAAACCCGCCGCCTGCATGATCTGCCCTCAAAAAGCTGAATTGCAATTTTTTCAGCATCGACTTGCACGCAAGTTGGACAAAAAATCGTCGCCCAAACCATCATCGTCGGAAGTTTTAGTGCGGCTTGCGGTTGGAGATCGCAAAGGTAGATCGAGTTGGTTTTGTAATTTCTTCGTTCACAATTTTCATCACGTCGATACGGTGCTCGAGCTAAGAGAAATTTTTGATAGGTTGGTGGAGGATTTGGATTTGACCAAGCTGGACATGATTTGAATTGTTGCTGCTGCCACTTTTAAGCATGGGCATACACTTTCTCGGGTATAATAAATTGTTGTCGTTTTGCAGGTAGCAGCGGCGACAACAACATTTGCACGCTGTTTGAATATTTAGGTCGCTCCGTGAGTAGTTTATCCAGCTTAATATACGATGACTCTAAAGGCAAAAAATCGGTGAGCTTGTGGCAGTGTTACAATTTGGAGTGTGCGGGTACTGCCAGTTTTCTCAACAATCAATCTTGTCGCTGTCGCCAATTGCTGCACGAATCCAAAATTAAGCAATATTTGTCCGATGAAAACACGCGACGGCACTCTGTTTGCATGGACGTGTTCAAAGCGAGGTACGACGACGATTCGTTCAGTGTATTCGTCTTCACGTTTCTCGTGAGAGCTCCCTCGTTTGCTCTCTACGCCCTCTGCCCCGTTCTCAGATTGCAACTTCTTTTTTTGAATTGGTTGAACGGGTACTCGACCGCAGATAGGTACCACCATCTGCGCCACCTAGCTCACGCGTTTAAGCGTTGCCACTCTGACGTATGGTTCGATCCCGTGTGGCACGGCGACGTTTACGCTATTCTCGCCAGGCTTCATTCCTCCAATTTGTTTTGTTTTGCTCGCCCGGTGTCTACTTTTGTCAGCGTCAACGTCGTCACTCAAAATATTTTCGTCAACAAAATTTTGCAACGCAGTAGCACCGATCGCAAAAACAACGTGAAAATGTTGTTGCAGGAATTTACATTTCGCGAGCATAGCCTGCTCGAGAGAAATGTTGGAAATTTTTTTGCCCAAAATATTGATTTCGTCGAGACGGTGGTGAATTTGAGTTTTTTTCAACTCCCGCATAAGTGGTGGTAGTTGTTGGTGGTGATGATGGTGGTGGCGACGGCATAGGTGGTCGTTTGCTGTGCGATTATACTTGAAGTGGGAAATTTTTAAATTTTTGCAGGTGATGATGGCCGTCATCGTCGGTATCATCGGTGCGACCATTTTTGTGCGCGGTTTGAACATTTGGCTCGCTCCGTAAGTAGTTTGCCCACTTTGGTAACCCACGATGGAAATGTCGCAACGTCGGTGAGCTTGTGGCAATGCTATAATCTGGCGTGCGCGGGTGCCGTCACTTTTCTAGGCGATCGCTCTTGTCGCTGCCGCGAGTTGCTGCACCCGTGTAAAATCAAAGAGTATTTGTCCTTCGAAAACGTGCAGGAGCATGCTGTCTGCATGAACATTTTCAAAGCCAGATACGATAGAGATTCTTGCTCCATATTTGTCCTTAGCGCGTTGCTCGTGAGAGCTCCCTCCTTTGCTCTCTACGCTCTCTGCCCCGTTCTCCGACTTCAGCTTCTTTTTTTAGGTTGGTTGAACGAGCACCCAGTCGTGGACGGGCACTACCATCTGTGTTATCTGGCCCGGCAGTTTAAGCGTCAATGCTACGCCAAGTGGTTCGATCCCATGTGGCACGCAGACGTTTACGCTGTTTTGGCGAGGCTTCACTTTTTTCCTCTTTCTTTTGTCCGCCCGGGGCTTCATTTTTTTCGGTTTTGTTTCGCCCGCCCGGTGTCTGCTTTGGTTAGCGCCAACGCTGTTACCCAAAAGATTTTGCTTCGCAAACTCTCGCAACGCGACACTGTCGCTGCCGCCGCCACGGCTGCTGCTTGCCAAAATCACTCTCTCAAGTTTTTGCAGGAATTTCAATTCCGTGGGCGTGCTCCACGAGACAGAAATGTGCTAAATTTTTTCACTCAGAATATCTATTTGGTCGAGATGGTGGTGAATTTGGCAATTTTCTCCATCCCAAAAAAGCATCCAAGTCGCGGTGGTCACGGCCAAATTTTCTCCATGCCAAAAAATCATCCAAGTCGCGGTGGCGGCAGTATTGCGTAATTTTTTGCGTGTTTGTTGTTTTCAGGTGTACGCTGGCGAGATGTGATGCACGACTTTGTACGTGCGCCCACCTCGATCCGAATCCATCCGGAAACCTTCACGAAAACATCCCCAAGTTTGTGGCAATGTTATAATTTTGAGTGCGCCAACGAGCCTAGTGTAGACGGTGACGATTGTTGGTGCTTCGAGCACCTGCTTAACATCGACGAGTACCTGTCGGAGCGAGAGATGGCTAAGCATGCTCCTTGCATCGAAATGTTCAGCGGCAGATTCGACACCGATTCCCTGAGCTCTCTCATCCTGAGCACCTTTCTAATCAAAATTCCATTGCTTCGCACGTACACTTTCTGCCCCATTCTCAGGCTCCAACTTGTTTTTCTTGCATGGCTCCACCAACAACAACGGCAAGATGCCGATGATGCAAAAACCTATTTCAACCACCGCATGTATTTGCTATTCCAAAAGTTTAAGTTTGACTGGGAATCCAAGTGGTTCAGTAAAATGGCGCACCGAAACATTTTTTCAATCTTGTTGTCTCTGCACGTAATGGCGGATGCTTCGCTCTGTTTGTCTAAACCCGCCGCCTGCATGATTTGCCCACAAGAAGTTGAACTGGCGTTTTTTCGACATCAACTAGCGCGCAAATCGAATTTTTGTAAAATGCAGGAAAAAAAATGGCGCTCATCGTGGTTGGTGTGGCTTCAGGTTCCAGGCAACAGAAGCCACAAGACTTGGTTTCGTAATTTCTTTCGTCAAAATTTTCATCACGTTGACACTGTACTCTCGCTGAACGCAATTTTCGATAACTTGGTTTTGGAAAAGTTGGAGGATTGTTAGCGTGCACGCACGCGAGTTTGTAAATTGGGCATCTTGCTCTGTACTGCAAATTCTTAGCTCTTCACAACATTTCGTAATTTCTTTCGTCAAAATTTTCATCACGTTGACACTGAATGCAAAATTTTCGATAACTTGGTTTTAGAAAAGTTGAAGGATTGTTAGCGTGCACGCACGCAAGTTTGTAAATTGGGCGCCTCGCTCTGCACAAAATATTTTTTTTAGTTTCCAAACACCTCCTAGGTTGAGAGATATTTTTTTAGTTTCCAAACACCTCCGAATAGGTTGAGAGATTTTTGAATTTAATTTGTATCCTACATGTGGTATGTAGTAGGAGTAGTGGTGGCGGCGGTGGCGGTAGTGGCGGCGGTATTGTGTAATTTGTTGTGTGTGTGTTACTTTCAGGTGGGTTTTGTAGCCGTCCTGCTGGATGTTGTTGCGACGTCTGCCAGTCGGCAACGTTACGTTGGGAAAGTGCAATTTGCGACCTTGCTCGCTTGCCCACTTTGATCCAAATCGATTCGAAAACCTTCACGAAAACATCGCCAAGTTTGTGGCAGTGTTACGGTACGGAAAGTGCCATCGAGGATGGTGGCGATTGTTGGTGCTTCGAGGCGCGACACTTGCTTACGATCGAAGAGTGTCTGTCGGAGCGACAGATGGCCAAACATGCTGGCTGCATCGAAATCTTCAAAAGTAGATTCGACGCTGATACCGATGGCATTTTCATCCTGAGCACTTTTCTAATCAAAATTCCATTGCTTCGCACGTACACACGTTGTCCTATTCTCAGGCTCCAACTGATTTTTCTTGCATGGCTCCACCAACATAAACAATACTACGGTTCGAAGGATTATTTCAGTACTCGCATCCACATGATGGCCAAAAAATTCAAGGAGTACGAATCCAAGTGGTTCAGTAAAACAGCACACCGAAACATTTTTCTCATTTTGACCTCTTTTCACTGGCTCGCGGACACTCCGCTCTGTCTATCCAAACCTGCCGCTTGCCTGATCTGCATCCAAGAATTTAATGTGAAATTTTTCCAGTATCGACTTGCACGCAAGTTGGCGAAAAAACCCAACAAACTGCAACGAACGCAAAAAAATGGTGCTCATCGTGGTTGGTGTACCTTGAGGATACACCCGACAAACACCGCAGAAGTAGGTTTCGTGATTTTTTCACCGAAAATTTCCACCATGTTAGAACGGTGCTTAAGCTGGATGCAATTTTCGATAACTTGATTTTGGTAAAATTGGAGGATTGTTAGCGTGTACGCACGCAAGGTTGAGTATAACTCGCCACACTACACACTTCAGGGTTTTGCAAATTTGCGCACGCGCAACACGCACAGAGGAAAAAATTTTCAAGCAGCAACTAGTTGCATATGCACACGCTAGGAAATTTTTTTATTTTGACATTTTTCAGGTGACGACCACTACAATCCAACGTGGGATTTTTTCACCATACATTTTAATTTGAGCAACAGGCAAACCTACAAAAAAATGCAAACGACAACAACAACTAGTAGTAGTTTGTGGTGTTGCTACGTAAATTGTCGGTTTTGTCGTTCTTCTGTATATTCTAATGTGAGAAAAAATTCTCGAGGCGAGTACGTGGATAAGTGGCACGACCACAGGGTGTGCATAGATACTTTTTTGTCCAGATACGACGACCACTGCAATTCAGTTTTCGTTTATTCTGTTTTTCTGGTGGAGGTGCCGGTTCTCATCACGCACTTGGCTTGCCCCGTGCTTCGCCTTCAACTTCTCGGTCTCGAGTGGTTATGCTACAATTGGGTTTGCACGTGTCACGATTACAATTCCATGCGACGACTCTTGCACTTCTTCAAGTCGGCTTGGATGGACGTGTGGTTTTCACCTCGATTTCAGAGACGCGCCTACCAAATTTTGTCACGCATTCAACCCATCACGAGTGTTGTTTTTTCTCCCGCCATCCACTTGGCGTGCCCTGCATTGCAAAAAAAGTTTTTTGAAAAATTTCTTACTAGTAGATTCTTTCGCAACACCGACATGCTGGTGTTTTGCGATCGTTTTCCCACCGCAAATCGAAACAATTTTTTCATAGAATTTTTCACGCAAAATGCTGGCATCGTCCGAGCTACAATTTGTCTAGAGAAATGTTTTATTTGAGGTGTCAAGCGTGTGAATTTTAAATTTCAGATGGCGATGGCTACGGTCAAACGTGGGACATTTTTACCCTACGGTTTAATTGCGGCATGCAAACAGCAACAGCAACAGCAACAGCAGCAGTAGCAGTGGCAATGTCGCCGGCAATTGCAACAACTAATTTGTGGTGCTGCTACGTGACGCCGAACAAAAATTGCAACCACTGCCCGTTAGCTTACCACTGTCAATTTTGCATCTCCGCCATGTCTCTCGACGGAAGAAAAAAATCCAAGCGCGAGTACATGAAGGAGCGACACGACCACAAGGTGTGCATCAACAATTTCATGTCCAAATACGACGACCACTGCAATTCTGTTTTTGTTTACTCTGTTTTTCTGGTCAAGGCACCCATCTTGGCCATGTACCTGGCGTGCCCCGTGCTCCGTCTTCAATTCTTCTGCCTCAAGTGGTTATACTGCCATCGCGTTTGCGTGTACCACGATTATCACTCCGTGCGGCAACTCTTGCGTGTGTTCAAGTTGGTTTGGGCCAGCGAGTGGTTTTTATCCATGTTTCAAGATTACGCTTACGATCTTTTGTACCGCATGTATTTCACTCCCAATCCAACTTTTTTTTCTCCTGTTGCCTACCTGATTTGTCCCACGCCGCAAGCGGAATTTTTTCGAAAATTCCTACTCTCGAACAAATTTTTTCGCGACGACAAACAATTGGCGTTTTGTAGTCGCTCGCCTTTCGCAAATAGCAATAATTTTTTCATGGAGTTTTTCACACAAAATATCGACGTGGTGCAAGCCGTAATTCGCTTAGAAGAATTTTTTGATTTTCAATTTTTTTTTCCGTAGAATCAGTGACGTTTCATATTTTTTTTTGTAATTTTTTAATGTCGAAATTCAATTATGAAAATATCTATTTATTTTCGGTAAATTGCATTGTATTGCCTACCTTGCCATTTTTTAATATCGAAATGCAATTATGAAAAAATTTTTTACCAATTTGCTTTTTAATAGATGCACCTTCGTAAAAAACTCTGATCGAAAAGTTGTTTTTTCAACTTTCGCTCTGCTAAAACGGCAAGAAATTTTAAAACTGCCGGCCGGAAAGTTGTTTTTTCAACTTTCGCTCTGCTAAAACGGCAAGAAATTTTAAAACTGCCGGTCGGAAAATCGTTTTTTCAACTTTTGCTTGGTTGGTTGCGTTTTGCTTTCTGCGCGTTCATCGTCGTCAGCCGTACGGAGAGCGGCGGGAAGCTTCCGCTTCCAACACAAGTTTGTCGTCCAGAGAGGAAAGAAGGTGACGCCCGGTGGGTTACGTCGGTTTTGATAGCGGCGCACGACGCCCGTGTCGGGATCGATGCTCATGGCGCGGCAGTTGCTGTAGTCGGGGATGAGGGCGAACAAAACCCAAGGCATATCCACGAAATTATTTTTCGTCACGAAACGTAGCGAGCCAAACTGATCCCCGCGGGCCACGTTGAATTGCACGCCGCTGCTGTCGCGCACCTCGCTCTTCTCCCTGTCCATTCACCAATATTTTTTGTCAACGTAAACGAGCGACTCGTGCACCATATAATCGTATTTAAATAAAGGTAAGCCGAAACTATACCCGCCCAGTTTGTAAATAACACCGGAAATTTTGAAAAATTTTTTTAAAAAAAGTTGTTTCTCGGCAGTAGTTGAGCACCAAATTGGCTAGAATCGTCTCCTCCTGAGGTTCCATCATGGGCGACAATTTAAACACCTGGCTTCAGCACCTCAAATTTGTCGATGCGGAGAATTACACCTTGTACATACCCGAAGCGAACCAACTGGGTTTGCTCGCTTCGCCCAGCGTACGTTTTATCCCGGACGAGGATATCACCAACAACGTGATTGCCAGCGCCACAAACAAATACCGAATCTTGCCTCACTGTTATTTAGAACCGCTGCTCAACATTTTGAAGGCAACCGAGATCAACCTACACAAGCAGGTGAACAAGAAACACTACCAGACCACCGGCTACGTTTACACGGTGCGCAAGATGCTGCAGGAGCACGACGACGCCATCTTTTTCTACACGTGCTACTCGGGCCAGAGCAAGGCTGCCTACGAGCAGCGTAGTTTCCTCCTCAACACGTTGCAGGCGATCCACGACACTAGAACCGACAGGCTGCAACCGGATAGCAACGGAGCCATAATTCGCGTCTACCCCCTGCTGCTGCACGTCATAGAGCTGGGAAAGCGAGGGAGCAAAGCAGAGGCGGCGGCGAGCGGCGGCGGCGCGGCTACAAACAATACCGCCACCCAGACGACCACCCTCCACTTGCCCGTCATAAATTTGGTGATTGAGAGTTACGAACGGTGCAAGACGACCCACTTCTACCTCGAGGTGCACGTCCAAAAATACAACAACTTTCTGCAGTCGAGATTCATGTCGAGCGATTTTTGGAAGCTGAAAAACAACAAAAAATCCAAACGTGACGAGGGAGGGCAAGCTGCCGCTGCTGCGCCTGCCGCAAGCAAGGACGAGGATGGCCGGATAGAGCCGCTCAAATTCACCGCGCTTTTCGGCAGCGACACCGCCCTCGACAAGCTGCAAAGTTACCCCGGCTTGGGGTTGGATTTTTACCACCTCATGATGTTCGACTACCTGCTGAGTGGCCAGAGCTTGGGCAAGCGTCTGCTCAAGAACAACATGCAGATCCTGCACACGAGCATCAATCGGTGCATCGAAAATTTGTTTATTCGCATCTTGAACATGGCATTGTCGACCAAGAAGACGACAAGTCCGGTGGCCGCCGTGAAATCCGTAACGCCGCCCAACGAGCGATACTTTGCCCAACTCAACTACCTCATCGTGATCGATAAAATTTACATCGCGATGCGCCGCTACTTCGAGCGAAACAACTTTCCCACCAACATCCTCGTCGCAAACAAAAACGAGCTATCTTACGCGGACCTCGACCGAATCATCTGCCTCTCGATGCTCCTCATACTGGGTAAATCCATCCAAGCGGCGAATTATCGCAAAGAATCGTACGGCCTCGACATGCTTGCGGACATTTTGTCAGAGATCAACACGTCGTACGATAGTTTCTCCACCAGGATTCTGGATGAGAACAGAGACGTGTACACACGTCTCTCTTGTGACGTTTTATAATTGTTTAGTAGATTCACGTATTGTGTGGTATTTAGAGAGTTTTCACTTGCCCTCAAGTTGGCAGCTGCGTTGCAGCAAAAGGTTTCACACGTAACAAGATTTTTATATGGAGTGGATTACACACGTCTCTCTTGTGACGTTTAGTAGATTCATGTATTGTGTGGTATTTAGAGTTTTCACTTGCCCTCAAGTTGGCAGCTGCGTTGCAGCAAAAGGTTTCACATGTAACAAGATTTTTATATGGAGTGGATTACACACGTCTCTTTTGTGACGTTTTATATTTGTTTAGTAGATTCATGTATTGTGTGGTATTTAAAGTTTTTTCACTTGCCCTCAAGTTGGCAGCTGCGTTGCAGCAAAAGGTTTCATACGTCTCTTGACGTTTTGTATTTTTGAAGGTTTTCGCTCGCCCTTGTTGGCTGCTGTATTATGAAGTAGATTACATACATCGTCTTTTGGCGGCGTTGTATTTGTTCAAGTAAAGTTTTCACTCGCCCTTGTCGGCGCTGTATTATGAAGTAGATTACACACATCGTCTTTTGGCGGCGTTGTATTTGTTCAAGTAAGGTTTTCACTCGCCCTTGTTGGCGCTGTATTGTAACAAATGTTTATAGAGTATAAAGCAAATTACACACATTTGTGTTATTGTTCAAAGGTGGAGGAAAAGTTGATTGCGCACATTCTGAGAAATTTTTTAAATGTTTTCATATTCGCCTGTTGCGAAATTTGATATCATAATAAATGTTTGCGCAACGATATGTATACACACACTAAACACCAAATAAACTATGTTTTTAACTAATTTTTGTGAATCTCTCTACTTATTAACATTACCTTTACTGCATGTTAAAATTATTATACAAAAAAAAATTTGCTTGGTAGTACAGCAATAAATAAACAAACAAATAGATGGATTTTAACAGATTTATTATAACTTTTCCATACTTTTCACAATACGAGGCCAGATTAAACTCTCTTCAGAAATGGCCGAAAAAAAAAATATCCATCGAAGCGCTGGCTGCGGCTGGATTCTTCACCACGAACGATATCCTAAATCACGCCTACGATGGCGCCACGTGTTTTGCTTGCGGCCTGGGCTTGGAAGATTGGCAAGACGACGACGATCCAGTCACCGAGCATCTGCAAGCTTTTCCCTCCTGCATGATGGTACTGCATCTGGTGGGTGATAAATTTGAATCAACACCTGCTCAATCGGGTAATTTACATGTAAAATTTGCTTCGTCAACAGAGCAGACATTTTGGTGTTGCCGTGCAAGCATGCTATACTTTGCATGGCGTGCTTGGTTAGGTTGCCCAATACAAAATGTGTGCTCTGTTCACGCACCATAGATTATTTTACCAAAATTTTTATTTAATTTATTAGAGGATTTGATGGTGCAGGTTTGGTATAGGTTGCCACACCAATCTCCTCAGCTTAGCTTTTCGCCAAAATTTAACAAAATAATCTATCCAAACACACATTGGGCTTGGTGAAAACATTCTTGGAGCACCTCTCGAAACCTGCGATACCAAAAAAAGGCGACGACGATGATGACGTGCGGGCAAAAAAACCAGCACCGGCAGCCTCGCTTCCGTCGCATCGCATCGGCGGGGAAGTTTGGTCCGTTAGGCCCGACAGGGATAGCCACGTGGAAATTGCTGCTGTTGTTGTTTGGGTCGGTGTATCCGACGCTTCTGATGCCGGCTGCCACACGGATATTTGGACTGGCAGATTCGACACCCGCACTTGCAATTCCGGCAAGGCAAATAATTGATTTTTGGCTTGCGGTGCTGCTGGCAATTCTGGTAAGGTAAAAAAAGGTGCTCGACAGTTCAAAGTCTGCCACATTATTGTTTGGGGAGTAGTTGCTGTCGTTTGGACTGGTGGACTCGATGCTCGCACTTGCGACGCTGGCTGCCACTGAACTGGTGGACTCGATGCTCGCACTTGCGACGCTGGCTGCCACATTGAAGTAGTAGTGGTTGGACTCGATGCTCGCACCTGCAACAACGTTGGCTGCCACATTGAAGTAGTAGTGGTTGGACTCGATGCTCGCACCTGCAACAACGTTGGCTGCCACATTGAAGTAGTGGCTGTTGTTTGGACTGGGGAACTCGATGCTCGCATTTGCGACGCTGGCTGCCACACCGAAGTAGTAGTAGTAGTTGTTTGGACTGATGGATTTGATGCTCGCGTCGGCGGGGCAAACTCCATCCAATCGATGCAAGAAGAAAGTATTTGATGCATATGGTTCAAAGTCTGCTGCACTAGAATTGTTTGGGCTTGCGACGCTCGCACCTGCGACGCTGGCTGCCACACCGAAGTTGCAGGTGGATTCGACGCTCGTACCTGCGACGCTGGCTGCCACACCGAAGTTGTAGGTGGATTCGACGCTCGTACCTGCGACGCCGGCTGCCACACCGTAGTTGAAGTAGTGGCAGGAGTTGTTGTTGTTGTTGTTGTTTGGGCCGGTAAAAATTTACAACGCGCGCACCCAGCGCATTCAACGTGAGCACACGTAAACACCTTGGTCATTCTCTCGCAATTTATACAATTTCTTGTATTTTTTTCGAACCTGGCGATGAGCAAAAAAATTGGAGCGAGCGAAAATCAGGTCCACCCACAACTGATTGTGCAGTTCGAATCGATTGCTCGCCGCCACTGGGTGGCTAATTTTTATTTTGAAATTTACGTTCGGCCCAGTAGGGTTCGTGCCATCGTCATTGATATAAACATAAATTGGACGAGAAAAATATTTGGAATATGCCTGCAATTGCAGTAGATGCACTGCGAGAAACTCCAATACGCAATCTTGAACAAAGTTGATTTTGTTGACACGCTCGTATTCCACTCTGTATCTAGTGATGGCGCTTCTCTCCGCTGCTGTTTCTACCGCATCGCATTCCATGCTGGTCAAGATTCTACTACTTTTTTTGATGCTCCCTCAGAAGCCCAGCGCCCAATTCGACATTGGCACGAATCCGCTGGATACCTTTTTTCTATACCTCGCGGACGTGTGGTGGCCTGACGAATTTGGAGTCAACGCTGCGTCCAACGTGCCCACCTACTACGCCTACCAATACAGCTACAAGCACACAAATCTCTGGCTGAGGGAAACGCTGCACCACAGAATCAACGCCAGCAAGATTAGAATCGAGTATACAAACAGTACGTCCCAAGGCGACTAAACACAAATTATCATCGTTGTGGATTACAGTGATAGCCCGTTGTATCTGATTGGGATTGTTCATTGTTAGTATCGGAGCGTACTTTCTGTAGAGAGGGACTTTGCTCTTTCTTCTTCCGCGTCGAGGTTCCACAATATGCGCCGAGCATTTAATGGTATTCTCCACAAAGAAAGACTCGTTGCTATTGAGCACTTTGGCAACATAATGCTGGATAATGTCCACATTTAATGCTGAAAGGCGACGCCAAGGGATATAGATATCCCTGTCGTTACCTCCCGCAGAAATAATCACCCCAACTTGACTTTCGGGTACAACATCATAAAAAACCCTTCTCATCATGAACTTGAACATCGATCTGACAAAAGAATGAGGGTCCCCGACTACCTGCGTTGGGATATCAAAGGAAACCTCCCGGCCTAGCATGGCAAAGCGTCTGAAATATCTGTTCCGTTCCCCCGCTATTGAAAAAAGGGGTTCGCCAGCGCCAATTTGATTTAATATGGTGTGAGCCGTCTCGCAAAACAAGGTCGGATCAGAATATGGGTAATCATAGTAAATAACCACCCTCTCGCAAAAGTTGTAGTAGGCATTAATAATATCTTCTGGAGAAGTGTAATATCCCAGGTTAAAATAGATTAAAATGGATTCGGCTGTACTCACCGCACTGCTGATGGACCTGGAGCTGGAAGCCATTCTTCCCTCGTATGTCAAATTCAGAAAAAGAGAAAAACCTGGAACAATAACAATACACATTGTTAGTGTTATTTTCTAATATTTTTGTATAATATTTTTAAAAAAACATCGCAGTGACTAAGAATGGGTGGAATTCAGAGAGAGAGAAAGTGACAGAACCTGCAACAATAACAATACATATTGTTAGTGTTATTTTCGAGTATTCTTTGTATAATCTTTTCAAAAATAATGCAAAACGCTTAAACTTTGTTTGCATGGCAGTTAAAAAACAACTTGAAATAAAGAATAGTACACAAAAAAAGATACTTACCAAGTTAAAAAGCCTTTAGTTGCACTGCAACAACTCAGTCACGCTAAAAAATCAGTACGACTTTCAAGCCAAACACTTGAGAACTCTCTTGGACCGCTTCGTCTTCCGCTCGATATTTATAGATTCTTAGACAAAAGGCCAGTCAATATAAATATTATTTTCATTACTCTTCTCTGATTGGTTGAATCATTTATTAAAAATCTTCTCTCATTGGTTAATATTTTCTAGCCTCTACCCAGGACCGTTCGAGCTCCTCAATTATACCAAATATGACTCACCACCGACGCCAAAATGGCCGGACGTGACGCCTTAGAATAGGCCGAAAATGTCTTTTGTACATTAATGGAAAAACCATTGATTCCAAGTTCCCACGTCTGTATAAAGCACCCATGACTCATATCCGGCAGAAACGCATTAATAAAATACAACAATAGTGTTAGAATAGTCCGAAAACGAACTCCATAATAGTGTATTTTGTACATTAATGGAAAAACCATTAATTCCAAACTCCAACGTCAGTATAAAACATCTGTGACTCATATCCGACAGAAACGCATTAATAAAATACAACAATAGTGTTAGGTTATGGTAAAAACTGAATACATAATAGTATCTTTTGTGCACTAATGGAAAACCATTAATTTCAAACTCACACGTGTGCATGAGTCATCGATGACGATTTTGCACTTTATACTATAAGTAAACTGAATGAAGCTGGGGTCCAACCCTTTACATTATCTAAAACATAACTAATAACTGTAATGTTGTAAACTAAAATATTCTGACTTCAGTAAAAAGCCGAAGCTCTAAAGACGCACTCAGCACACATAAGGACAAAAAACACACACAAACCTACGAAGATAATAGTGGCTGTAAGTCCAGACGCCAGAACCTCGTTAGTCTGCAAACTGAATTCCAGGTTGTACTACGTGGAAGGGTCATCCCTTACACCCCGACACACTGTAGAAAGTATACTAACAATGATTAAGCATTATCAGAGAAAGTGAGCTATTACTATAATTAGTAACAAGGATATTTGTGTTTGCATGAGCTATAGCATTGGCTCAAGTCAAGCAAGTATACAAAACAAAATCCAATCCCTACGAAGATATACTATAGGTAAACTCAAAGAAGCTGTTGTGTGGCTGTGCCGCGAAGCAAGAGTCGATCCATCCTGTGGATGCAAAGTGGAAGATATTAAGTTTCAGGGTGATTTTGGACCAGAATACCAAATGGTAGTGCTTCCGATGAAAGAGAGGGAACGAGATTATGAAGTTCTTAGAAGCACAACGCTCGCCTCCAAAACAAATTGACGATAATCAAAAGCGTAAACTCTTACACAGAACTACACTGGTTGAGTACAGACGCCAGTCTCCTTTTAAGACATCCAAAAGAATTCAGTGCAGTATGTGGTGAAAAGTTGTCAATAGCCTCAAATTTGCAATGGAAAATTTACAATTCATGCAGATTTACAAAAGACAATCGAAATAACGATCATCACGCTACCTTGCCAAGTGCAAAAGTCAAGCAAAACGACCACAATTTCCAGAGGTAGAAGGTTGAGAATCTTCAGACAAGAGAACTTTAACTCGCGAAGGTGACGTTGGCATGGGATGAGGTCCAGATGAGGCCGAGAAATCGGACCTCATTCACGAAACGTAGGGAAGCTTTCTTTCCCATGTACAGGTCAGTGTCAAAGTGGAATGTACGTTGACGACAGAAATGGACGCACACGGATTTCTCAGAAGAAAAGCTGAAACCAGTTTGGAAGGAACACTCAACGAAACGTTTTATCGTCAGTTGGAGTTGACGAGAAGCTGACGCGAGATTCCGTGAGCGACAAAAGATCGTGAGGTCGTCTACATAGATGAGACCATGTAAGTAGATGGGATAATACTTAGGAGCTAACAATAGACCTTTAATTGACATTAATGGGTTTATAATTCAGTATCGAGGGGAGACGCTTTTGTTAATTAATCAAGCGACACGTGTCGGGGGTGCAAATGGGGTACACGGTAATTGAAAAAATGGGAATGTGAGTTCCATAACGAAATCAAAACCAACCTGGAACTACGCAAATTTATTGGTGAGAACTGCTACTCGCTTGACTACCCGCTTATCCCCAAACAAGCCTTCAATGGCGGACGTACAGAACTTTTCAGTGCTCTATACGAACGCCAAGATGGCGAGAATTCTTGCATGAAACTTTTAGATGATGTTTCCCTGTACCCGGCCATGATGAAACAGCGAAAGATGCCTACGGGTAAACTGCGAGACCCTTACCCAGGGGAAAGTTTCCCACAACTCGTTCGCACGGGGGATGGGGGTGAGCCTCCATTGTTAGTTCTCGCGGTCTTTGCTAAAACGTTTTTTTCCCTCTCATCTAAAGGGCATTACGCCCTGACTCTATTATGATTTTTGAATGGTGCTTAAATTTGTACTGGTTAGCACTTGTCGCCAATACTTTATTTTGGAAAGTTGCACGCGTCCCGAGATAGTCGAGACTTCAGTGAAAAAACATCTATAATTGTTTACCGAATATAGATAGTTTTACTGGAAAGAGACATGCCACATATCTCACATTCTACGATATATACGTATAAATACGAAGAAATATGTTATGTATCCGGGAGGGCTACGAAGCGACTGCAAGACTGAATAGCAAAGTTAGCGGGTAAAATGAAAGCTGGATTTTTTATAAGGTACTTTATGATGCTTGGGGGTATATAGACGCTCCCTCTTGTAATCTGATACCAAATTGTTACTTTGGAGTGTGTTGCGAAGAACGTTGTATCCAAAGATGACATCTTTGCCTATCAGTATTGTAAGTATTGTAATTATATTTTCAAGTACCTTTTTTAGTAACTCAATTCCACTTTTTATAAATGAAACAAATGGTTTCTACACACGAAATTTTTATTTTCACAAACTAGACTACTACAAAGTATGTAATACATCAAGTTTTTTCAATTGTTACATATCAGAGAATACTATTCTACTACAAAGTAGCGTTATACTAACGCTTTTTTATCTCAAATATACATTTGTAAACATTACATTATTGTTTGAGAAAGAGCTCCTCTTTTTTTTTTGCTAGTTTTTGGATTGATTGTTGCAAATTGCCTCCCACAACTCATCCTCTAAAGAACGATCATGAATGTGAGCAGGGTGCGTATCTAATGCACACGTAGACTCGGGTACATATATTGGTCCCTGGCCACAAAAGTGAAACTTTTTTGATGGGACTTCATTATATCTAAAACAGTGGCGTACGGGATTACCGTACAACTCCCTTGTTCGTAATGTCTGTATGGGGGTATAAGAAAAATACACTTTATTATCATTGGTGACAAATTTATTTATGTGGCTTACTCCTTTTTGCTCAGTCCTTGATTAGTTTCCTTGCCACAGATCATTGCATGTATATGCAAAGCTGACCTGAAGATCAGATAGCATTTTGGTATATAATTGCATAACAAGAGTAATATCCAGACTGTCTATTTTTGTTTCAAAGGTTTATTTCTCACTACTATTCTGTTGTGACGGCATTGAAATAGGCCCCACACGCGTCCTTTGTATTTGTTGATCAACTGCTTCATTTTTTCTTTCTTTATGCACTCAAGATTAAGGCATCTATGATTGCTTTCTTCTTTTTCTCCATGCTCGCATTCCACACAAGTAGGGTGAGGATAGTGAAACACTATTGTCTGGGCCACAGCTTCTACGAGGCACTGCTCATTGATTAGGTGCTAACAGCATCCACAATGTTGATAAAGTCAAGAAAATCACATTTGTAAATTATTATTTTTTTCAAATCTTTCGCAAAGATATTGTGTATCAGTCCTGCTACACATTGGTCAAGGAATAATTATTCTGGTTATACACTTACAGTTCACTTTAAAAAAACTCTGTCACAGAAGCACTGGGGTTTTCACCAAAACTGTCAAAACATGTTCCGTGGCAATTCGAATCAATGTACAGGACAAGTCCAATGTATTCCAGGCCCCGAATCTCTGTCTTTATTGAAACTTGATATTTTTCGGTAACGTATTGCCTATACCAGACCAACAAAAATTTTCACATAGAACACTGACATGGCTATGCTTAGGGTATCCATTTTGCAGCTGAATTCAATGAATATAAGTTCTCGTCTGACGACGAGATGCTGCCTTCTTTGTAGTCTGATGACGAGTTGTTCTCGTCTTGGGTTGAGGCACATGAAGGTACAACGTGCTGAATGAAACTGTAGTGGTGTAGAAACTGACCGTACAGGTGCGCGTTTCTCAGAGCACAAGCTATTTTTCTCAGGCGGTGGTTCTTCTCACAGCAGGTATAGGCAGGGAAACTTAGTAGAGCTGATTTAGGGCATCCAAGCTGCTCCAAGTTAATCACAGTGCGTTGAAGTAAGGTAGAAAGGAAATGGCACTTTTCTGCGCCAAAGGAATAAACGCCTGCGGCATTTTCGGTACAGCAGGATAAAATAGTGGACATATTGGTAAAATTCACTTCTCCAGCTTGCCAAGAGAGGCCGTGCACATTTTCAGTTTCCCATAAATTTTCATTTTGTATTCGGATATCGAGATCATCCCATGCGCACGGAGGTTTAAATACCCATGATTGCAAACAATTAGAATCTGGATCCACAACAGCTATTTCTTTTGGAATATATATTTGCATGATTATCTCGAAATCCTATAAAATCGATAACTGCTCTCATATTGTGATCCGACTTTGTGGCAAACACTCACTCAACTGAAGGGATATTTGCTATAATCAAAATATACGTCACGATAAAACCCCCGTGAAATCAGTTTCAATAGTAGGAGAAAGAATAAAGATATACAGAACAGATTATTTTAGAGTTTCTTTGTTATTTAGAAGCAGGTTAAGTTTTCTACTCTATTTTCCCATTTTATTGAGGCTTGGTGGGTCCTAGAGCCACTTTATGCATGAGCTAAAAATTTCGAAGTCAGATAACCCACAACCTTCTATCAGAGTATAATAGTTGTTACATGGTACATTTTTTGTTTTCAGGAAGAAATAAAGCAGGAGTGCCCATTCTGCGACCTTCAAGGGTTTAGGGGGAAGAAGGACCTTATACAGCATACATATTTCCATCACCCTCCCTACCTAAGAAGACGAAGAAAAGCATCAAGAAGGGAGCCCTCTGTCGGAACATTTATCCACATATATAAAAAACAATATCAGTGCGAGTGAAAAAAGAATTCTATCAAAATGCGTGTGTGAGTGTGTGCCGTATGTGTGTAAAAAATGTAAGTATTTATTTTTTACAATATATTTTCTTGAAAAATGACATTTATATTTTGTTTACATCCCGTACGGTAAAGATACATAGTACTCCAATTTTCGGCGTTTTGTGTGAACTGCCTGGTGAGTTTTTTGTTCCTTCTCCGAGACTATTTCGAAATTAGCTTTACGTTTAATTTTTCGAGGGTTTTACCCCTCTCTTTTCAATTTCTCCTTTAACAAGTTGCTTGAAATAGTCAAAATTAATTTGCAATTGCGTCCTGTAGTTCATGGTAATTCCGCGCACTTTAAATACATGTTTCTCATCGGTTGCATTATATTTGTTTTCCATTTTATATGTATAATTCTTTGGGCCCCCACCAAGAAAACATGAGATTTCATACGGCTCTTTAATCTCATCGGTCAGTTCACCGAGAAAGGAACCTGTAGGTAACAGCGTTTCACCCTGCTTGTCCCAGTGTCCACATAATGGATAAATTCTTTTACTTGATCCATGAATGCATTCTTCCATAAGCAGTGATAAATGCTGAGACAAGGACATTGGAGAGCACTAGCAGCGAATTGGCCGTTTCCAGGTCGACAAAGTTTACTAGCAAGCATTTTTCAGAAATAGGAACTACATTTTTAATCTCAAATTGCGGATTGAATAGAATATCATGGAATTTCTTTTCTGTATTGACAAAAACTGACTTAGTTTTTAATACCGATTCGCCAAATTTACCATAGAGGCTATTAAGGAGTATGTTGGATATGTAACGCAGCCCAGCATTGTATCCAATTTCTTCCTTGATAAGCTGAATACCCTCATGTTCGAAATAATCTCGAATATACTTGTCTTTGTCATGTTCTGTACTGCAAGTGGAAGGATATCCTGAGGACTGTTGTTTCAGTCTAAGGAAAGTATCTACGTATTCTCTGAACACATTATCTGATTCTTGTGCTGAAGGAAAATCCCATACTTCATAAATTTTTAGTATCTTGTACCCTTTCTCTACAGCCAATTTGAGTTCTTCTGATACCCAGGTGCCCAGTATCTTTGTTTTTCGGTGTGTGGGCACTCTTCCTGATTCTCACTTTGTGCACATGCACGGCAAAGAGCAAACATTAACTTGCTATTGCGCGCCATGACAAGCACAGGTAAGTATAAATTTCTAGGTGGGAGAACATCGCACTTTACTACCCCGAATATGTTTTCCAGTGGGGGAAACTCGGAAGTGTAAATCACAGGTTTGTCCGTGGGCATCTTTCGCTGTTTCATCATGGCCGGGTACAGGGAAACAACATCTAAAAGTTTCATGCAAGAATTCTCGCCATCTTGGCGTTCGTATAGAGCCCTGAAAAGTTCTGTACGTCCGCCATTGAAGGCTTGTTTGGGGATAAGCGGGTAGTCAAGCGAGTAGCAGTTCTCACCAATAAATTTGCGTAGTTCCAGGTTGGTTTTGATTTCGTTATGGAACTCACATTCCCATTTTTTCAATTACCGTGTACCCCATTTGCTCCAGCAACGCTTTTCTTGCTACTGTGCGTTCGTACCTCTGGTTTAATGTTTCTTGTTTCCTTAAGGGGTTGATTCCTATTTTCAGGGGAACATAACGGGCATGCATGAAAATAACAGCCCAGAAAACTGTACACAGTTTAGACTCTTCATGGAGCCCGTCCAGCTTATAACGGCCTACTTTTGCTTCCCCGAGATTGCCAGCATGCCTCAATGTAATATTATTGGAATATTCTACCCATTTCAACCATTTCAACGAAATTAGAGAATAAGTATCCTGCTCCCGGAATCCCATCGGTGGTATCTTGATAAGTGTGTTTTCTTTTAGAAATTTAGCCCTGAATATCAATGAGGCTAAAGATGCAAGTGTGGCACATCTCAGAAAGCATTGAATTCCCGATAATTGTTCTATTATATTTGAAAATTTAATACACGCAGCTGCAAGGATTTCAACATCACTAATACAATACTGTCGCAACTCTTGTTGGAAATCAAATATTTTACCAGCCTGAACAGTTTCCTCATGCCACTTGCGAATTTCCTCCCGTTCTTTAGTGGACTTGGCGTCCACATCATAAAAATAAATATCAGGGTAGGGCCCCACGTAATGTTGGTTCTCAGGCGTAGAGAAAAGATAGGGAAAGTCGCCTTTACGCAGTTCATCTCCGAGACCCAGACTTGTAGGCAAGTCTTTTAATTTCATTAACATGAAATTTAAGGAATCACGGAAAATGATTTTCTTGCTAACGCTCATTTCAATAATATTACGCCCTCTCATAATTACTGAAGGCATAATATTTTCTTTAGTGATCAAATAGTTCAGTACAAAATGAGAATCGTAACGTCCCGCATTGTGCAATGCACACAATTTTCTCAAATCCTTCCCTGGGTGTTTGAATATAATGCATAAATTCTGCAATATTGGGGAAAATATGCATACGAGGGCCACACGTTTCGCAGAAATCTGCTTCAGGTGCTTCAGTCTTTACAGGCGTGACAAGCCTGCTTGGCAACAGCCAGATTCACTTCGTGTTTCTGTGCATCTTCCCCGTCAACCAACATACATTCAAAATCATAAAAAATATACAGAAATTTACTGATTGGATCTACATTGACCGGGAGAATATAACATTTGTGGGTAGGGTCGACAAAAGCACTACAGCTTTTGCAAAAGAATTCTTCACATTTGTGAGGAGTTTTACGCTTTCTCATATTCACTACTTTACAACATTGAATTGAATTGAATTTAAAATTTTGGGAGCGTCAGCACTTAGGCTATTTTGCTCCCGTCACATTATACGGGGGCCAGCCCCTTATCATTACAAATAACAACTCGAACGTTGCCTAACTAAAAATGTTAAAATGTTCTGACTTCTGTTAAAAGCTGAGGCTAGAAACGGGCACTCAGCACACACAAGGACAAAAAACAGGACAACACACACAAAATTATACTGGCCATAGTGCCAGTCGCCAGAGCCTCGTTAGTCGTTAGTCCAGGGTGCACTACGTGGAAGTGAGGTTGACTTTTGGGCGCCTACGTGGAAGGTACCCCTTACACCCCTACTACTTTACAACAGATTGTGCACTGGTGAATGGATTCACACACACTGGATTTATGGTTCTGGAAACATTTTCCAGACAAAAACGTACGGTTACATTCTCCACATTTTCGCGGGACAGAGTTAGTATTTTCCTCTAAATGACTACTTTCACATTTGGAACAATGCAAAGTACAGTCAATATGTTGATATTTGTTATTATAACCTAATTGGCATTTTGCACAGTAGTAATTTTTCACAAGCAGGTTCCGAACTGAATTGACTATGTCAAAGTGTTCGTTATAATACAACAAATTTGTTTAGGTGCGAATGGAGTTGACCGTATCACCTCAGTCTCTTTCCCGTCTTTCATTGCATAAACAACAATCTGGTACTCTGGCCCTAGCTTATTCTGAAACTTCATAATATCTTCCACTGTACACCAATTGGAAGGCTCGACGCTTGCTTCGTGGCATAAGCGCATAGCGGCTTCTTTAAATAGATGATCCGTTCGTGTAAAAGACCGGATGTTTTGTGTGTCTTTATCGATTTTAACCTTTCCAAGTATAATTTCCCGTGGTAAACACAAATTATCATCGTTGTTAATTACAGTGATGGCCCGCTGTCTCTCATTAGCATTGTTCATTGTTAGTAACTGAGCGTATTTTCTGTAGAGAGGAACTTTGCTCTTTCCTCTTCCGCGACGCGGTTCCACAATATGCGCCGCGCATTTAATGGTATTCCCCACAAAGAAAGACTCGTTGCTATTGAGCACTTTGGCAACATAATGCTGAATAATGTCTACATTTAGCGCTGAAAGGCGACGCCAAGGGATATAGATATCCCTGTCGTTACCTCCCGCAGAAATAATCACCCCAACTTGACTTTCGGGTACATCATAAAAAACCCTTCTCATCATGAACTGGAACATCGCAGTGACAAAAGAATGGGTGTCCGCGACTACCTGCGCAGGGATATCAAAAGAAACCTCCCTGCCTAGCATGGCAAAGCGTCTGAAATATCTGTTCCGTTCCCCCGCTATTGAAAAAAGGGGTTCGCCAGCGCCAATTTGATTCAATATGTTGTGAGCAGTCTCGCAAAACAAGGTCGGATCAGAATATGGGTAATCATAGTAAATAACCACCCTCTCACAAAAGTTCTAATATGCATTAATAATATCATCTGGAGAAGTGTAATATCCCAGGTTAAAATAGGTTAAAATGGATTCGGCTGTACTCACCGCACTGATGTTGGACCTGGAGCTGGAAGCCATTCTTCGCTCGTATGTGGAATTCAGAAAGAGAGAAAGTGACAGAACCTGGAACGATAACAATACATATTGTTAGTGTTATTTTCGAGTATTCTTTGTATAATATTTTCAAAAATAATGTAAAACGCTTAAACTTTGTTTGCATGGCAGTTAAAAAACAACTTGAAATAAAGAATAGTACACAAAAAAAATATACTTACCAAGTTAAAAAGCCTTTAGATGCACTGCAACAACTCTGTCACGCTTAAAAATCAGTACGTCTTTCAAGCCAAACACTTGAGAACTCTCTTAGACCGCTTCGTCTTCCGCTCGATATTTATAGATTCTTAGACAAAAGGCCCGTCAATTTAATATTATTTTTCATTACTCTTCTCTGATTGGTTGAATCATTTATTAAAAACCTTCTTTCATTGGTTAATATTTTCTAGCCTCTACCCAGGACCGTTCGAGCTCCTCAAGTATACCAAATATGGCTCACCACCGACGCTAAAATGGCCGGACGTGACGCCTTAGAATAGGCCGAAAGTGTCTTTTGTACATTAATGGAAAACCATTAATTCCAAGTTTCCACGTCTGTATAAATCATCTGTGACTCATATCCGTCAGAAACGCATATATAAAATACAACAATAGGTTAGGTTAGGCTTAAAAACGAAATACACAATAGTATCTTTTGTGCACTAATGGAAAATAATTAATTTCAAACTCACACGTGTGCCTGAGTCATCGATGACTCTCCTCCTCCACCCACGACAAGTGGCGCTAGATTAATTAACAATAGCGTCACCCCTCGAAAATGAATAAAAAAGCCATTAATGTCAATTAAAGGGTCTATTGTTTGGCACTAAGTATTTTCAATTCTACTGATGTAGCAAGTAACTGGAACTTTGAGAGACTAGGACGAAGGCGCAACCTACTGATTCGACTGTCTTAGACCCATCCGTGTAAAACACATTAAAATTGGGGTGCTACGCAAGAAGTTCTAAAAACCGTTGCTTAGAATCTCGAAGCGCTTGATCGAACTCCCATTCAGTGAATGGAGAGTTGTATGGCTCGGTGTTATGACTTCGAAAAACCAGAGGGCCGACGCACAGACGTACATGTGTAAATGCACACTATTGTAGAAATACTTAAAAGTGGAAACATAGACTTCATTACATGCTCCAATGTTCTATACATGTGTCTCAAGCATATTAGCTGTCAGCTGAGGAATGTTCATTTAAACCATATGTAAAAAATCTCATGTAAATAGAGAACATGTTGAACCCAGGGGGTTCTAACTTTGCAGGTCATTATAATAAACACTTGAGCATTGAGACCTATCTGGTAATAAGCATGAGACCTTCTGACATGTATGTCAGTAGTGCTATTCTATTTTCTTCAAGCTTTAATTTGGTGAATGTTATTTATTTCCTGGCATTGATAGTTAAATGCACTATAAACATGCAATAAAATTGTCTCATCCAAGTGAGACTGATATCTCTCTTACAGCTGTATTCCATCTTTTTTAGGTAAAAAATGTTTCGGTACTTTTTCCAAAGGCGAAAGACTTTCGTGCAAGGCCTAACTTCAGTGACAAGGAAAAGGACTCAATGAGGAGGGACCTCCAGTCAATGGGTAGGTCTACAGGACTGCTGTGGCTTTTACAGCCAGAAGATGATGATGCAGCACCCTCCATGCTGACTGTAGAGGATGTCATCTGCTGTAATCAATGTTGTAGTGCCACCAATAAAGTGGACTTCATATTAGAAATACTGAAGGTCTCCCAAAGCAATATAGAGTACATTGCAGCACAGACTAAAGAACAATACAATACCTGGGCAGTGTTTGGGATGAAGTCAGAAAATGCAGAATTACGAGTAGCATGTTTGGGCTTGTTATGAAACAGAGTTCAATAAAGAGGTACCCCAGCTCGTTCTATAAAAAGTTGATGGGTCAATATAATTTAACTGGTGCTAAAGCTGTTCAGTGGGGACTCACACATGAATCTGAAACGATTGAAGAATATAAATCTGCAACGGGAAACGCCACAAACAAATCTAGCTTCATTCTTCATCCTTCAGGGTGTTTACGAGCATCACCTGATGGGTTAGTTGGGGAAGATGGGTTCATCGAAGTGAAGTGTCCATTTTCTGCAGCTGAAGGTGGTCTGAATCAAGCAGTGGAAAGATTGAATTTCTTTTAAAAATGTACGGATGTGGTGTTTGCACTAGATTTAAACACAAATCAGGGCTTCTGTTATTATCGCCAAGTGCATGGTGCTATGCACATCACAAACACAAGTTTCTGTGATTTTGTCGTGTGGACCCCAGAACAGACAGCCAAAATTACAATTCACACCCCACATATGTGAACTGCATCGGATATTTATAGAAATGTATTCTTGCAATTTTTATTAACTCAATATAATACCAAATGAATCAAGCCATGAAGAAAGCACATTGTATTAAATCTTGAATTTGAATTTGAAATTTTGGGAGCGTCAACACTTAGGCTATTTTGCTCCCGTCACATTATACGGGGGCCAGCCCCTTATCATTACATATACTGTAACGTTGCATAACTGCAAATCTTAAAATCTTCTGACTTCTGTTAAAAGCTGAGGCTGTAAACGGGCACTCAGCACACACAAAGACAAAAAACAGGACAACACACACAAAATTATACTGGCCATAGTGCCAGTCGCCAGAGCCTCGTTAGTCGTAAGTCCAGGGTGCACTACGTGGAAGTGAGGTTGACTTTCGGGCGCCTACGTGGAACGTACCCCTTACAGCTGCAGCAACTGTAGCGAATGGCACAGGTATAGTGGTGCGTATACTTTCATGGAGACGTTGTTTTGCTTCACCAGCGGAGATTTTCTCTGTGACTACCAACTCTCTAATTTTCTTCTCTTGTTGGAAAGAGGAGCAGTCACGATGCCAGACTGGGTGCTCGCCAGAACAAGGTTCGGTCCCATGATCAGGCTTACTACACTTACCACAAAGGGCGGCCTTGCAGGAAGGTTGAGTGTGCCCAAAGTGCTGGCATTTGATTTGATTTTAAAATTTTGGGTGCGTCAGCACTTAGGCTATTTTCCCCCGTCACATTATACGGGGTCCAGCCCCTTATCTTTACAAAGAACAACTCTAACGTTGCATAAGTAAAATCTTAAAAGCTTAAAATGTTCTGACTTCTGTTAAAAGCTGATGCTGTAAAGGGCCCTCAGCACACACACGGACAAAAAACAGGACAACACACACAAAATTATACTGGCCAGTGCCAGTCGCCAGAGCCTCGTTCGTCTGCAAAACGCAGTCCAGGGTGTACTAACGTGGAAGTGAGGTTGACAGTTGGGTGTACTACGTGAAAAATGACCCCTTACACCCCTGCTGGCATTTGAAACATCTCATCGGGTTAGGGATGTACGGCCGGACTTTCAGTCTCAAATATCCAGCCCGTACCCTATCTGGAAGAGTGGTCGTTTGGAACGTCAGTATAATGGAAGCAGTTGGCACAAGTTCTCCGGATTTTCGCGTCTTTATTTGCTGCAAGTAGATGGTATCCGATATTAGAGCTGACAATAGACCTTTTAATTGACATTAATGGCTTTTTTATTCCTTATCGAGGGTTGACGCTATTGTTAATTAATCAAGCGGCACGTGTCGGGGGTGGCGGAGGAGATGAGTCATCGATGACTCATGCACACGTGTGAGTTTGGAATTAATGATTTTCCATTAGTACACAAAAGATACTATTGTGTATCCCGTTTTTTACCCTAACCTAACCCTATTGTTGTACTTTATACACTGGTGAAAACAATTAAAGGGACAAATGGTATTTGTTAAAAGAAAAGAAAAATATCGAACGGCGAGAAGCAAAGAAGGGAGCAGACGATAGCTACGTGTTGCGCACAAACCGTGCCACGCAGCGATGACGTCGTACGGCGGTGGCGCTGCGATCGCGTGTGTGTAGAGGTACCCAGTTGGTCGGCGTGGATCGGAGCCGCAGTACGTTGTGAAACACCGTAGCATTAGGCAATCCGTGTGTTTTGAATTTCTGTGTTTACCCATAGTTAGTATGGCGAGTCGGCATCGTTTAGATGATGCCACAAGATGGAGGATAGTTGGAAGACTCGAGGCAGGCCAATCACAGGCAACCTGTTGTAGGGACCTCGGGGATCCGAGAAATGTGGTGTCCACGCTGTGGAAACAGTTCCCTGAGATCAAGGCCGCAAAAGGGCTACAACGCCGGCTGAAGACCGTTATTTGCGACTTCTCGCCAAGAGGGATAGGTCCGCGACAGCAACACAGCTGTCTCGAAACCTGTAAAATGCAACAGGGACATCAATTTCACGCATAACAGTCGCCCAGAGACTGCATGAAGGTGGGTTGTATGCGAGGCGCCCTGTAGTGTGCATCCCTTTGTCTGTGCAGCACAAAAGGGCCCGGTTATCATGGAGCAGAGAACACCTGTATTGGACGGATAATGATTGGGGGCGCATTCTCTTCAGTGATGAGTCGCGATTCAGTCTGGACAGCGACTCAAGACGTGTTCTCATCTGGCGAGAAACGGGGAGTCGATATCGGCCCTCAAACATTGTCGAAAAGGACCACTATGGCGGAGGGGGTGTGACGGTGTGGGCAGGCATCATGGCAGACGGGCGCACGGACCTTCATGTGTTCGATAGAGGTTCTCTGACAGGTCAGCGATACAGGGACGAGATCCTTGCACCCTACGTGCGACTTTTCCGCGGAGCATATGGACCGCAGTTCATGTTTATGGACGACAACGCCCGTCCACATAGGGCGCAGTTGATGGATGAATACCTTCAATCAGAGGATATTCAACGATTGCCATGGCCTGCGATGACCCCTGACCTTAATCCCATAGAACACGTATGGGACGCCCTTGGACTATCAATTGCAACCCTCCAACCAGCTCCAACAACCATCGCTGAGCTCAAGTGTGCCTTAGTGCAAGAGTGGGTGCGGTTGCCACAGGAATTGCTAAGGACCCTCGTACACAGTATGCATCGCCGATGCCAGAGTTGTATTGCTGTACGACATGTTTTTTTGGCCTCACTGACAGAGCGTCGGTCAGCTGCTGTGCTGGACATTTGGCATTTTTGGTTTTCATGGGTGGCGGTTGTACCCATGTGTTTTCTCATCTATTGTTTTCTTCTGGGATGATATTGTGGCCACGTTTGGCGTTATTTCGTTATCTTTTGTTTTTCATTAAAAACCATTTGTCCCTTTGTTTTCACCAGTGTATATGCGTTACAGGCGGATATGAGTCATGGGTGCCTTGTGCACACGTGGGAGTTTGGAATTAATGGTTTTCATTCATGTACAAAAGACACTATTATGGAGTTCGTTTTTTTTACCCTAACATAACACTATTGTTGTACTTTATATATGTGTTTCAGCTGGATATGATTCATGGATGATTTATACAGACGTGGGAGCTTGGAATTAATGGTTTTCCATTAATGTACAAAAGACACTATTATGGAGTTCCTTTTCGGCCTATTCTAGCCCAAGGAACTCAGTTCCGGCCTATTCTAATGCAGTTTATTCTTTTCTTATACGTGTTTCAGCCGGATATCAGTCAAGGCTAATTCAGGCATTCGTGGGAACTTGAAGTTAATGCGTTTTCAGGACACGTTTTTTTGGCTATTCTAAGGCGTCACGACCAGCCATTTTGGCGTCGGTGGTGAGTCATATTTGGTATAATTGAGGAGCTCGAACGGTCCTGGGTAGAGGCTAGAAAATATTAACCAATGAGAGAAGGTTTCTAATAAACGAATCAATCAATCAGAGAAGAGTAATGAAAAATAATATTTATATTGACTAAGAATCCATAAATATCGAGTGGAAGACGAAGCGGTCCAGGATAGTTCTCAAGTGTTTGGCTTGAAAGACGTACTGATTTTTTAGCGTGACTGGGTTGTTGCAGTGCAACTAAAGGCTTTTTAACTTGGTAAGTATCTTTTTTGTGTACTATTCTTTATTTCAAGTTGTTTTTTAACTGCAATGGAAACAAAGTTTAAGCGTTTTACATTATTTTTGAAAATATTATACAAAGAATACTCGAAAATAACTCTTAACAATATGTATTGTTATATTGCAGGTTCTTTCCACAAAGCAGTTGTGAAGTACTCTGCAGAGAACTGAAGGGCCGATTGGAAGAAACGAATAGTGAAAACTGACGTTATTGAGCAGGTCCCCAGGGAGATGAGTGATTTGGTGCTTATATGTCCATGTTTCTTTGATTATATCGATAAGGATTGTGTGCTGGAGGCTTTGAAAAAGTATACCCCTTACAAGTACATTACATGCTGGGGCTGTTATTCAAATGAAGGCAACCAACTAGCCCACGATTGCGTTATTAAACATTTTTACGAGTGCGAGGATGTGCGAGGTAAAGATGAAGTTCAACTCTCCGATTGTTTTATAATTTGCCAAGAGGAATGCGGAGTGAATGAATGCCAGAATTGTGTAGAGTGGATGTGCGAGAGAATCCAGTGTTCTCTGCAGGATCCGGACAATACAAGTCATACTTTTTATTTTTATCTTGCTAACCATGAACATGTAGGTGATGCTTTGAAGGCACAGGAGGAATCGACAGGATACAGAGACTTTTACAGTGTGTTGTGTGAGTAGAGCAGTGGCCCCGGTTCTGCAACCGAAAATGGCGCTCGGCTTGAGATATATACAGAGTGCCATCCCGAGTACTCGCGAATTTTAATGACATGTGGAAATTTTTGGTAACTCATCGATGGGCTTTTTAATTAAGTAAGTTTTGTTGTTTGCAGATGGTGCCGATTGGGAAAATTTTACGCGCATGGTAAATTTCACTGGGACATTTTTTTTTTTTAATAATAAATCGAGACAAAAATTTAGCTTGTGGCACTGTTATGCAAAAATCGAGAATTATGAATTTGATGGTCGTCATCATAAAAAAATATGCAAGTCGCGACACGATATATGCATAAAAATATTCAAAGCAAGATATGATGCGGAATCCAAGTCCGTATTTGCATTCTCTGTATTTTTGATCCGAGCTTTTAGGTTTGATCTATGTATTCTCTGTCCTGTGTTGAGGTTGCAATTTTTTTTTTGGTTTTGGGCTCTTGCACGCTATCCTCTTGCCAAAAATTACAATTACAACTTGAGACACGTACAAAAAATCATGCATGTTTTCAAAGCAAACAGATCGTTAACATGGTTCGATAGATTTTTTCAGAGGAATGCCAAGAGTTTGACAATCCAGACCAGGTGGAATAGTTGTTGGTCAGGTTGTGGCGAGTTTGATTTTCCTGTTGCTTGTCTAGTGTGCCCCAAAATACACGCAGAGTTTTTCAAAAGTATTTTTCATGCGCGTAAAAAAATTCAGAATGGGCCAGAGCAGCAGCAGCGCCACCAACATACAAATTTGAAATTTAGTTTAAACTCTCCCACCAGAAACTTGTCGTCCAACGATGAATTTAAGGATTTTTTTTTGCAAAATTTGCATGTTGTAGATTCAATCTATTTGACGGGGGATGTATGTTTGGAACCAAAAAGAAGAACTCCTATCTGGGAGGTTTTCTCTACAAGCACAATTTTTTCTTCTCTCTAAAAAAAGTGTACATTAAGTCAATTGAATAATTTTTGGTTCTGGATACTCATACTGCATATCCTATGTGTGTAATTTCAGATTCGGTGGTAATGGTAATAGCGTGGGAAACTTTTATCGAATATCTTAGCCAATTGCACGGTGGTCAAAAACCTCAAATGAGAAAATTTAGTTTGTGGCATTGTTATGCTGGTGGTGAGGAGCCGTTTCAAAATTTAAGGCATGGCTACGAATGTGATTGCGGGAATTGTGAGCAGTTGACGGAACGCGACGATGATGCATATTTTGGAGGATGTAGGCCGGAATCATTTGCATTACACACACAGTGCATGAAAATTTTCGAAGCACGCTACGACAACCATGCCCGTTCCGTATTTGCTTACGATGTGTTTTTGCTGCGAGCACGTCGTTATTCTCTCTACTTATCTTGCCCGGTTTTATTATTGCAAACTTGGGCACTGGGTTGGATCTGTGCCACCATAACTCAAAAATACATCAAAAGATTAAAATTTGTGCAGGCCCTTCTCTTAAAGTTTAAAATTAATCATCATGAAAATTGGTTCACATTGAACACCCGAAAAAAATGTACGAGATGCGTGTATCTGCTTGAGGGTTTAAGTTGCTGCATGCGTAGTTGCCAGTATGGATTACCTGTTGCTTGTCTTGTTTGTAATAATAAGCATCGTTGGTTTTTGACAACCCAAAAAAAACAACAACAACTGCCGATTGACCGTCTCATCTACGATAAATATTTTTCTCTTCTTGTTAAAAATGATGATTTTTTAATTTTCTTCATCCAAAATTTAAATTGTTTTAATTCGATTAGATTGGGAGTGTGTGAAGAGTCAAAGGAGAATATCTATGATTTGTTAGCTGTAAACTGGGTTGAGCTTATACTCGGATTTTTCAACGACAATAATAATAACGACGATAATAATGACAGTGGTGATGATGATGACGACAACGACAGCGATGATGATGACGGTGACAATGATTATATTGCGTAAGAGATGGAGAGATTTTTTTTTTGTTTCAGACAAGCATCATCTTGCGACCTCGGTGCACGTTTGGGAAATGTTCATGTGGAAAATAAATCTGGCGTTGCAGCTACCACTATGGTCATCATCATTGTCGAAATATAGCTTGTGGCATTGTTACTTACCATCGAGTTATTTTCAAAATTCTTGTCAGCACAAAATTTGGTGCTGGTGTGATTCTTGTGCTATCTTCTTGGAACATTTCCACCAAGATCGTCATCAGTTTTGTATTCAAACTTTTTCAACTAAATACGATGCAGAATCGCAGTCTGTTTTTGCACAGACCGTATTTTGTCTTCAAGCCCCAGTCTTCAAAATGTATTTTGTTTGCCCCGTGTTAAAATTACAATTATTTTTCTTAGTTTGGATGTATCGCCGATGTAATATCGATCACTTCTATAATCTAAACTATTTGCACAAGCTTTTTGTATTTTTTAAAAAAAAATGTGGAAGTTTATGGTTCGAGTCACAGATACAACAAAAATCAATACAAATTGTAAGTTTATTAGAGAGGTGTAGTTTTCAACACGCAAATCTACATCCAAACCGAATTTTCTCCTTCACACCAATTTCTTGTCTTGTTTGCCCTGGTCGTCTCTTGAGCAATGTCAAAAAATCATCCAAGTATCGCAAAAACATTTATTATCGTGGTGTAGAGTGTGGTCGGTGGAAATTTTGCAATAATTCTGCTGCTCGAAACATTAATAACCAATTTGAAGAATTTTTCGTTCAAAATCTCGACTCTATCAATCATATTTTTCTTTTAGAACATTTGCTAGCTTCGCATTTTTTATGCTATTCAACATTTGACCTACCACATATCAATTGATTTCTAAGTATTGCATGTCAAGATATTCTAATTTTAATAAAATAAAACATCGAACACTAATAACTTGTCAATTTTTTTTTTATTTGTTGATAGGGCAAAATTGTGCATCTTGGGAGAGCTTCTGTACCAACATAAGAATATGTGGTATTTCCCAAGCAGTAGGTACTTGTCAACAGGGACAAATTAATTTATGGAGTTGTCATGCATCTACAACACATCGTGGGCAACAGTACAATAAGAATATGCCAGACGCATTCAATAAACAAAATCTGTTTTCAGACTCTTCAATTAGAATACACTCGCAGTGTGTGAAAATTTTTAAAGGTGCCTACCACAAAGTAATGAATTCAAATTTCATGTATTCTATTTTTTTGTTGAGAGGAGCATACTTGGAATTATTCATTGCATGCCCGGTTCTTAGATTGCAAATATTTTGTCTACACCACTTGTTTACCGAACTGATACATTGCCCCAATTTTTTTGAAAATAGTCAACATTTTCGATATACACTGCTATTCTATGAAAAAGCTTTGAATAAGATATGGTTTAGAGGTAGCATACAACAGATGGCTTTTGATGCTTGTAAAAATTTTTTTATTCACTCTAACCTACAAACTTACAACAATTGTAACATTGTTGATGAACGTATGCTTTTTTCAATACTTGTCTATCCAGACTATCTGGAAAAATGGGTAAGATTTCAGTTTAGTTATTTGTCAAATGCTGCTGCTGTTGTTGCTGGCGAAGATGATGGCAGACAACAAAAACAATACAAAAACAAGAATAGTAGTTTTCAGAAGTTTTTCTTACAAAATACTTATTTGGTCAAGGCTGTTCTTCATGGAAATAAAATTTTCGCCCAAAATGAAGGGTTCAACATAAATACCAATTTCATAGAGTTAGAATTTATTTGAATATTTTTGTAAGTGAGAAGAATTGTTCCCGTCAACCAAATTGGGATTAGTTCAATCGACATTTTATTTAATGTTTGTTTGTTATTGTGCGAGGTGCTTAACATCATAACCGTAAAAAACCAATATCCTGCTTAGTATGCGAAGATTTATTCAACAAATTTCTTCAACGGGCAACAAAATGCCCTTGCCCTGCTCTATTATCACCTCTGATGTCGTCATCACAATATCAAATTGTCGATCCTACCGACAAACTTTCCCCAAAAATTGCTTCCTATCTAATTTTGAATGGTTTTTTTTTTCGAAATCTTCATGTCGTCAAATCTACCTTGGCACCAAATCAATTATTTTTTTGATTAGAGGTTGGGTGCGCGTATAAAATGTACATTTTGCAATGATGATGTTTAATAAATTTGGGTTCATTTTTTTCAATGAACCATGAATTTTTTTTTTATATTCTGAGCTGATGTACAATTAACTCGGGGATATAGCGGCCAAAAAATTTTTCTTCGCACACATCGAAAAAAAGTTCCTACCATACCTACTATATTATTTAGGAATATCACTTGACTACCTCACTGCCATCGCCAACATCGTATATATAAATTTAACTTTTAAATTTCCGACTTTAGCATAGCATAAAAAAATTCATGTAACAAACCACTGCCGTACCTACCAATTTGTTTTGTCGTATTTATTGCCGTCGATACACATTGTATGTGTTTATTTTACTTTCATGTTATAGAGATTGTATGTATGCATACGTTATGGTATTTTGTTTTATCAGTACAGCATGATTTCACTGTTGTGTTTCACCATCATACCCTCAGTATAGCACGTTTTGCCTGCATCCTTACCTCTCACCACCATATCTTCAGCTAGTATGATTTTATTCTGTTGCGTTTTGCTTTAGTTTGCACCATTGCGTTGTGTTTTGCCAGCATGATTATTATCGCTTGCTTGTTTAGTTTGTTTTGCTAGCATGATTATTATCACTCGCTTAGTTTGTTTTGTTACCATCACCCTGTTGTGTTTTACCAGCATGATGTCACTCACCATCACACTCTGCCACTGCTCCGTTTGTTTCATCACAATCACACCATCACCATCTTGTTTGCTGTTTTAACATTTTAGAAATTTAATATAAATCAAAAAAAGTTTGCGTAACGCACCATCGCTATTGCTATTATTATAGTAGAAAAATATTAATATAGAATCTGTTTCGTTGCCGCCATCACGTATGTTGTTTGGAAAAAATCTGCCTAAAATATACTGTCGCTGCCTGTCAAAATTGTAAAAAAAAAAACCACCGCTGCTGCTGCCATCATGTTAGAAAAAAAATTCCATGTGTTATCAATTAAACCAACCACAATTTCTGAAAAAATTTGCATCCAGTCGTTTATTTTACCTACCACCACCACCACCACCACTTTTAACACGTTCTAGTAAATTCATTTTAAAAAAAAATATGCCGCCACCCAAAATATCATGCGCTCTTAAAGCGCTTTACCTACTATTTGCAATCATCGTATAACCAATAAAATTTTGTCTACAACATCGCCATCACCATCGCCACTATCATACATTGCCACCGTCAATCAATCAAAAACGTCTCGTCTCTTGCAGTTCAAAAAAATAGGGGGGTTGTGCACATGTACAATGGCGGTAGCGTGCGTACATAGTATGAAACTATTATTGTATTATTGATCATGTGTATTTGTTATTAACAAAAAATAATCAATACTGGCAAATAACAAATGTAATAATTTAATCCATAGTTTTATATCAACTTTTTGTTAATTCTCACCCCGATGAGATTGAGTTGCATACACATTTAGAATATAGTGTAAATATCCAAAATATACAGATTTAAAAATGTTTGTTGTGTGAAATTTTTCAGGTGCAGTCGACCAACGCATGGCCAAAAAATTTTGTTTTTATCAATCTGTGGTGACGTGATCAGACATGATTATAGTAAGTATATTACTATTGCTGCTGTTGCTGTTGTTGCCGGCTTCTCCACTAATAAATTTGTGAAATTCGTATACACATGCACACATGCACACATGTACACGAAATGTTTATGTATGTTAAGATTTTATTTTTATTTTTTTAGAGGAATATGTTCCTATGAGGCAGATTAGAAGAGTGGCATCATCGTTACCAACACCAGAATATGCCCCTACAAAAATCATTCGCGATTACACTTTATGTTGTTCAGTATTTTCTATCAACAATTTTATTAATTTCATACCACATAATAATGAAATGAAAACGCATAAACTTAAATCCATGTGGGCATGTTATATAAAAGATACATCCAGTTGTATCTGTACTCTTGATAATGCTGAGCAGCAACAAAAATGCCCATGTAAATTATGTCATAGCGCCGCTAGCAACAACAACAACAATAATAATAAATCTGCTTGTTTTTCCGGCACCCATGCCCAACATATTCGTTGTTTGGATATATTTAAATATCGTTGGGTTAACCAAGGTGTCCACGTATATGATCGGTATTGTTTATTTATCGTGTACAATCACACTCAATATTTAATGTGCCCCATACTCAAATTGCAAACACATATACTTTATAAATTTTTCACCCATAAAATATTGTATAAGTGGATAGATGTACCATCAATGTTTTGCCACGAATTAGGCAAAATAATTGATGGTTTAATTTCTACACATGTTTTTGCAACTGAAAAAAGGAAAATAGAAATGTTAGAAGATTGCACAAAAGATTCTTATAAATTTTGGCAACTTGTGGGTGAAAAAAAATTATTTAATAATTGGCGTGGGATTTTTTTCTTACCTACATTCATCTGTCAACGAGATAATTGGAGAGATTTTCAGGGTAGGTTTGTACACGAGGGTCGAAAATTATGGCATACTACAATAGATAAAGATAAGTATGCCATTTTTGTCGACCATATTGAGTCCGAAGTAGATTTTTTTATCGCCTGGAAAAATACAACATTCATTGAATTTGCACAATTATAAATGATGGTCGTTGTGTGTGTTTTCACGTCATCGCAGATTAGATTGATATATATGTATGTGCGCGTTGGTTGAGTGTAAAATCAGGTTTTGTTTGTATAAATTTTTTTGTTCATCGCACGCTACTGCCATATAATTGTACATTTTATTTCATCTGCACACAATTCGCGCGCCATAAATTAAATAATGCCACAATCGCAAAATCATGCCAAACATACATCTACTACTACCACCACCACTTCTACCACCACTGTCGCTGCCATGGAGATATCGACGCCACTACTACAACAACAACAACTGGAGGAGAAGAAGAATTAGGTTAAGTTTAGAAATTTTTGTATCGCCTGCTGGCGAGAGACTATAATTTGTTTGTGAGTATTGTCGCCCGCTGGCGAGAGAAGGATTGTGTATATACTATAATTTGTTTGTGAGTATTGTCGCCCGCTGGCGAGAGAAGGTTTGCGAGTATTGTCGCCTGCTTGTATATATTATAACTGTTGTATAAAAGAATAATGAGAGAAGGATTGTATATATAAAAGTGTTTGTTGGTGAGAAAAAGTGAATAATGAGTATTGTCGCCCGCTGGCGAGAGAAGGATTGTGTATATACTATAATTTGTTTTGATATTATAACTGTTGTATAAAAGAATAATGAGAGAAGGATTGTATATATAAAAGAAAGTGTTTGTTGGTGAGAAAAAGTGAATAATGAGTATTGTCGCCCGCTGGCGAGAGAAGGATTGTGGTGAGAAAAAGTGAATAATGAGTATTGTCGCCCGCTGGCGACGAGAGAAAAATCGAATTGCTCGCTGGTGAAAAGGATATATATATACTATTTTTTTTGTTTGAAATAATGTTGAATATGTTTATGATGATTTACAACTCCAATATATATATCAATATGGGTTGGGTGAAATATACACATGATCTTTGACTGTTAAGTGATTCAATCATTAATAAATATGTTATTTTTGATTTCGTTTTGTTTTTTGAAAAAAAAAATCATACCTACCTGCATGTTATATATATAATGCATGTTAAAACTATAAGTGTGGTGGTGATGAATTCAATTATAGTAAAGAAACAAACAACATGGATTTCAACAAATTTATTTTAACATTTCCAACTTTTTCACAATATGAAGTCAGATTGAAATCTTTACAAAACTGGCCAAAAAAACATAAAATATCTATTGAAGCATTGGCTCTAGCTGGTTTCTTCACCACATGTGATGTATTGAAACACGTTTTTGATGGTGTTGTGTGTTTTGCTTGTGGCCTGGGATTGGAAGATTGGGAAGATGGTGATGATCCACTCACTAAACATCTGGAAGCCATTGAACATTTGGAAGCTTTTCCCCCTTGTATGATGGTGCTACATCTAATCGATAGTAAATTTAAATCAACACCTGCTGAACCAAATGAATCTACATGTAAAATTTGTTTTGTCAACAAAGCAGATATTTTGGTGTTGCCGTGCAAGCATGCTATACTTTGCATGGCATGTTTGATTAGGTTACCACGTGCAAAATGTGTACTTTGTTCGTGCACTATAAATTTTTTTACTAAAATTTTTATTTAACATCCATACAAACATGAGGAAATTAAATTATATATCAGATTTAATACTGTATGCTTCTTATACTAATCACTGCGTGAAACTTACAAAAACCAAAATCAAAAAACATGAGTTATGCCAACATAGTTGGATGGGTCGCTGCATCAAACTTGCAATTGATGGGGCGAAAAAAATCTTGTTGAAGTAGCGACAAGTCGTAGCGGCTTGACGCAAAAACTCGAATGGAGAAATTTGTTCATTTCGTTGGAGAAGCGTTGACTCTCGACGAAACCAACATAAAATTATTGCATAAACAACATCACGGTGGTCGTCATCATCGCAAGCAAAAATTGTTGCATGTTAAAAGAGGTGGTGTAGGCCGTCACCACCACCACCACCACCACCACGTAAACTAGTTTGGATAGGTTGCTCATCGAATCAACAGTAACAATTTGTTGGTTTTGTACCTGCAATGTAATGTATATAATTTGAGTTTGAAGTATTAGTATTGGTGTTAGTTATAGTATTAATGGTTTGTATAGCTGCTGCCGGTTGAATTGATGCTGATGATGATGATTGTTGCTGCCACGACCACATCGGTACTTCTTCTCCCAACACTTTTGCTTCTACTATTTTTGGTAAGTTTGATGTTAATCGTGATGGCCCCGGTTCTGCAACCGAAAATGGCGCTCGGTGGCGCTCGCAGTGTTGCCAACCTCTTATTTGAAAAAATCACCAAGGTTTTAGCTTGGTCTAACCTAACTTAAAGCAAGAAGCTGGCAATCTTGCTTGAGGCTGTTTTTGCAGTGTTGCCAACTTTTTACTCGAAAAAATCGCCAAGGTTTTTTTTGGTCTAACCTAACCTAAAGCAAGGAGCTGGCAACCTTGCTTGAGGCTTTTTTTTGCAGTGTTGCCAATTTTTTACTCGAAAAAATCACCAAAATAGTGGGGGTGCCCAGGTTTTGCGCCAGAAAATGGCGCTCGGTGAGGCTCGCAGCGTTGCCAACCCGGGCGAGGCGTAGCCTTTTACGGTGTATGTTAACCTCACCAGTGTTGCCAACTCGGGCGAGGCGTAGCTTTTTACGGTGTATGTTAACCTCACAAGCAGCGTTGCCAACTCGTCGTAGCTTTTCACGGTGTATAATTTTTTAGCTTTTTTTGTGTGAGTGTACGTGTTCGGGCGAGGCGTAGCCTTTCACGGTGTATGTTAACCTCACCAGCGTTGCCAACTCGTCGTAGCCTTTTATGGTGTATGTTAACCTCACCAGTGTTGCCAACTCACTCCACGAAAATTTCACCAACTGATATTTTGAAGCTTTTCACGGTGTATGTTAACCTCACCAGCGTTGCCAACTCACTCCACGAAAATTTCACCAACTGATATTTTGAAGCTTTTCACGGTGTATGTTAACCTCACCAGTGTTGCCAACTCGTCGTAGCCTTTTATGGTGTATGTTAACCTCACCAGTGTTGCCAACTCACTCCACGAAAATTTCACCAACTGATCTTTTGAAGCTTTTTATGGTGTATGTTAACCTCACAAGCAGCGTTGCCAACTCGTCGTAGCTTTTCACGGTGTATATTAACCTCACCAGTGTTTCCAACTCGTCGTAGCCTTTCACGGTGTATGTTAACCTCACAAGCAGTATTGCCAGCTCCTTGCTTTAGGTTAGGTTAGACCAAATAAAAAACCTTGGTGATTTTTTCGAGTGAGGAGTTGGCAACACTGCTTGTGAGGTTAACATACACCGTGAAAGGCTACGACGAGTTGGAAACACTGGTGAGGTTAATATACACCGTGAAAAGCTACGACGAGTTGGCAACGCTGCTTGTGAGGTTAACATACACCATAAAAAGCTTCAAAAGATCAGTTGGTGAAATTTTCGTGGAGTGAGTTGGCAACACTGGTGAGGTTAACATACACCATAAAAGGCTACGACGAGTTGGCAACACTGGTGAGGTTAACATACACCGTGAAAAGCTTCAAAATATCAGTTGGTGAAATTTTCGTGGAGTGAGTTGGCAACGCTGGTGAGGTTAACATACACCGTGAAAAGCTTCAAAATATCAGTTGGTGAAATTTTCGTGGAGTGAGTTGGCAACACTGGTGAGGTTAACATACACCATAAAAGGCTACGACGAGTTGGCAACGCTGGTGAGGTTAACATACACCGTGAAAGGCTACGCCTCGCCCGAACACGTACACTCACACAAAAAAAGCTAAAAAATTATACACCGTGAAAAGCTACGACGAGTTGGCAACGCTGCTTGTGAGGTTAACATACACCGTAAAAAGCTACGCCTCGCCCGAGTTGGCAACACTGGTGAGGTTAACATACACCGTAAAAGGCTACGCCTCGCCCGGGTTGGCAACGCTGCGAGCCTCACCGAGCGCCATTTTCTGGCGCAAAACCTGGGCACCCCCACTATTTTGGTGATTTTTTCGAGTAAAAAATTGGCAACACTGCAAAAAAAAGCCTCAAGCAAGGTTGCCAGCTCCTTGCTTTAGGTTAGGTTAGACCAAAAAAAACCTTGGCGATTTTTTCGAGTAAAAAGTTGGCAACACTGCAAAAACAGCCTCAAGCAAGATTGCCAGCTTCTTGCTTTAAGTTAGGTTAGACCAAGCTAAAACCTTGGTGATTTTTTCAAATAAGAGGTTGGCAACACTGCGAGCGCCACCGAGCGCCATTTTCGGTTGCAGAACCGGGGCCACTGCTCTACTTGTGTGAAATTTCAAATGATTTCGAACTATAGTAAAAACTCTTATAGCGCCTATGCGGGAAGCGGAGCTTGCCCAGGGTTAAGAAACAATGTTTGTAAATATCTTAAGTGAAAATGGCACAATATATTATTGATGCGCAAGGTTTTATGTACAATAATAAATTTATATTGCGTGAGATGTGTGTTAGTTCTACAAATTTGGATACTGTGTGTTATGCTCTTGTAAAAGTGCCAGAATATTTCAAAGATAATAATGAATCCCAATGGGCGAAAGAAAATATTCATGCATTATCGTACGATACTCCTCTGGGATGTGAAGTGTACTATGTTCGGAGTGTAATTAGAAATTTGAACTGTCAAGGTTCAACTTTCTATTGCAAAGGTGAAGAAAAATCCAAATATCTCAATATTGTCCGGGCCACAGCTTCTACGAGGCACTGCTCATTGATTAGGCTCTCACAGCATCCACACTGTTGATAAAGTCAAGAAAAACACACTTGTAATTTTCTTTTCAAATTTTTCGCAAAGCTATTGTGTATCAGTTCCTGCTACACATTGGTAAAGGAATAATTATTCTGGTTATACACTTACAGTTCACTTTAAAAAATCACTGGGGTTTTCACCAAAACTGTCAAAGTATGTTCCGTGGCAATTCGAATCAATGTACAGGGCAAGTCCAATGTACTCCGGCCCTGAATCTCTGTCTTTATTGAAACTTGATATTTTTCGGTAACGTATTGCCTGTACCAGACCAACAAAAATTTTCACATAGAACACTGACATGGCTATGCTTATGGTAACCATTTTGCAGCTGAATTCAATTAATATAAGTTCTCGTCTGACGACGAGATGCTGGCTTCTTTGCAGTCTTATGTCGAGTTGTTCTCGTCTTGGGTTGAGGCACATGCAGGTACAACGTGCTGAATGAAACTGTAGTGGTGTAGAAACTGCCCGTACAGGTGCGCGTTTCTCAGAGCGCAAGCTATTTTTCTTAGGCGGTGGTTCTTCTCACTGCAGATATAGGCAGGGAAACTTAGTAGACCTGATTTAGGACATCCAAGCTGCCCCAAGTTAATCACAGTGCTGTGAAGTAAGGTAGAAAGGAAATGGCACTTTTCTGCGCCAAAGGAATAAATGGCTGAGGCATTTTCGGTACAGCGGGATAAAATAGTAGACATATTGGTAAAATTCACTTTCTTTGAATTTTTTTTTTTTTTTTGAATTTGAATTTAAAATTCTGGGTGCGTCAGCACGTAGGCTATTTTGCACCCTTCACATTATACGGGGACCAGCCCCTTATCATTACAAATAACAACTAACGTTGCATAACTAAAAAATCTTAAAATCTTCTGACTTCTGTTAAAAGCTGAGGCTGTAAACGGGCACTCAGCACACACAAGGACAAAAAACAGGACAACACAAAAAATTATACTGGCCATAGTGCCAGTCGCTAGAGCCTCGTTAGTCTTCAGTCCAGGGTGTACTACGTGGAAGTGAGGTTGACTTTTGGGCGCATAGGTGGAAGGTACCCCTTACACCCCAAAATTCACTTTCTCCAGCTTGCCAAGTGAGGCCGTGCACATTTTCAGTTTCCCATAAATTTTCATTCTGTATTCTGATATCGAGATCATCCCATGCGCACGGTGGTTTTAATACCCATGATTGCAAACAATTAGAATCTGGATACACAACAGCTATTTCTTTTGGAATATATTTTCCATGATTATCTCGAAATCCTATAAAATCAATAACGGCTCTCATATTGTGATCCTACTTTGTGGCTGACTCACTCTCTCAACTGAAGGGATATTTTCTATAATCAAAATATACGTCACGATAAGACCCCCGTGAAATCAGTTACAATGGATGGTGAAAGAATAAAGATATACAGAACAGATTATGCTCAATATATAGGAAAACTTGGTTATTTTAGAGTTTCTTTGTTATTTAGAAGCAGGTTAAGATTTCTACTCTATTTTCCCATTTTATTGAGGCTTGGTGGGTCCTAGAGCCACTTTATGCATGAGCTGAAAAATTGATGTCAGATAACCCACAACCTTCAGTCAGAGTACATACGTATTTGTTACATGGTACATTTTTGTTTTCAGGAAGACATAAAGCAGGAGTGCACATGGTGTGACATTCAAGGGTTTAGTGGGAGTGAAAGAGCTTTTAAAACATATATATTTACACCATACCTCCCTACCTAGGAAGAAGAAACCCATCAAGGAGGCAGCAACACTCATCTATCAGTATATGTGAAAGACAATATCAGAGCGAATGAAGAAAAAAACTATAAAAATACGTGTGTGTGAAAAAATTTAAGTATTTATTTTACATTATATATAGATTTTTTGAAAAATCTATATATGCCATTTATATTTTGTTTACATCCCGTACGGTAAAGAGACATAGTACTCCAATTTTCGGCGTTTCGTGTGAACTGCCTGGTGAGTTTTTTGTTCCTTTTCCAAGACCATCTCGAAATTAGCTTTACGTTTAATTTTTCGAAGGTTTTCAAACATTCTCTTTTCAAATTCTCCTTTAACAAGTTGCTTGAAATAGTCAAAATTAATTTGCAATTGCGTCCTGTAGTTCATGGTAATTCCGCGCACTTTAATGACATGTTTCTCATCGTTTGCATCATATTTGTTTTCCATTTTATATGCATAATTCTTGGTGGCATGAGATTTCATACGGATCTTTAATCTCATCGGTCAGTTCACCGAGAAAGGAACCTGTAGGTAGCAGCGTTTCACCCTGCTTTTCAACATAGAATACAGAGTCAGTGTCCACATAATGGATAATTATTTTACTTGATCCATGAATGAATACAAATGCATTCTTCCATAAGCAGTGATAAATGCTGAGACTGAGACAAGGACATTGGAGAGTACTAGCTGCGAATTGGCCGTTTCCAGGTCCAGGGACTACATTTTTAAACTCAAATTGTGGATTGAATACAATATCATGGAATTTCTTTTCTGTATTGACAAAAACTGACTTAGTTTATAATACGGATTCTGCAAATTTTCCAAAAATCGAATTCAGGAGTATTTTGGATATGTAACGGAGCCCAGAATTGTATCCAATTTCTTCCTTGACAAGCTGAATACCCTCATGTTCGAAATAATCTCGAATATACTTGTCTTTGTCATGTTCTGTACTGCAAGTGGATTTTGAATTTGAATTTGATTTTAAAATTGTGGGAGCATCAGCACTTAGGCTATTTTGCTCCCGTCACATTATACGGGGGCCAGCCCCTTATCATTACAAAGAAGAACTCTAACGTTGCATAATTAAAAATCTTCAAATGTTCTGACTTCTGTTAAAAGCTGACGCTGTAAACGGGCACTCAGCACACATAAGGACAACACAAACAAAATTATTCTGGCCATGGGGCCAGCCAGTCGCCAGAGCCTCGTTGGTCTTCAGTCCAGGGTGTACTAACGTGGAAGTGAGATTGACATTTGGGTGTACTACTTGGAAGGTCACCCCTTACACCCATTACTGCAAGTGGAAGGATATCCTGAGGACTGTTGTTTCAGTCTAAGGAAAGTATCTACGTATTCTCTGAACACATTATCTGATTCTTGTGCTGAAGGAAAATCCCATACTTCATAAATTTTTAGTATTTTGTACCCTTTCTCTACAGCCAACTTGAGTTCTTCTGATACCCAGGTGCCATGGAAGTATCTTTGTTTTTCGGTGTGCGGGCACTCTTCCTGATTCTCACTTTGTGCACATGCACGGCAGAGAGCAAACATTAACTTGCTATTGCACGCCATGCCAAACACAGTTAAGTATAAATCTTTAGGTGGAAGAACATCGCACTTTACTACCCCGAATATGTTTTCCAGTGGGGGAAACTCGGAAGTGTAAATCACAGGTTTACCCGTAGGCATCTTTCGCTGTTTCATCATGGCCGGGTACAGGGAAACAACATCTAAAAGTTTCATGCAAGAATTCTCGCCATCTTGGCGTTCGTATAGAGCCCTGAAAAGTTCTGTACGACCGCCATTGAAGGCTTGTTTGGGGATAAGCGAGGAGTCAAGTGAGTAGCAGTTCTCACCAATAAATTTGCGTAGTTTCGGATTGGTTTTGATTTCGTCATGGAACTCACATTCCCATTTCTCAATTACCGTGTACCCCATTTGTTCCCGCAACGCTTTTCTTGTTACTGTGCGTTCGTACCTCTGATTTAATGTTTCTCCTGTTTCATTAAGGGGTTCCTATTTTCAGGGGTACATAACTTGCAAGCGTTAAAATAACAACCAAGAAAACTGTACATAGTTTTAGTCTCTTCATGGAGCCCGTCCAGCTTATTGATTGATTGGTTGAAGATTTGTATAAAGATGGCGGTCGAAGTAATTCCAAAGATCCACGGGGTGATCGTAAGCAACAAAAGGTAGAAACCTCTAAGGAGAATGTAAATAAGTAGTCATCAGCACATGTAGTGACTAAGTAACTGTACATAGGTAGATGAAAGAAGAAATACATTTGTAAATAGAAGAAGGTTGCTGTAGAAGAAGCAGCATATGGCTAGAAGAATAAGCCAATATTTGTAAATGGAAGAAGGTTGCTGTAGAAGAAGAAGCATATGGATTTTTTGAATTTTGGGTGCATCAGCACTAAGGCTATTATATGGGGTCCAGCCCCTTACCATTACACATAACAACTCTAACGTTGTATAAATAAAAACCATAAAATTTTCTGACTTTCGTTAAAAGCTGAGGCTGTAAAGGGGCACTCAGTACACATAAGGACAAAAGAACAGGACAACACAAACAAAATTATACTGACCATGCGGCGAGTCGACAGAGCCTCGTTAGTCTGCAGTCCAGGGTGTACTGATGTGGAAGTGAGTTTAACATTTGCGTGTACTAAGTGGAAGGTCACCCCTTACACCCCAAGAAGCATATGGCTAGAAGAATAAGCCAATATTTGTAAATAGAAGAAGGTTGCTGTAGAAGAAGACTATAGCTAGAAGAATAAGTCGATATGTAGAAGCAGCAGCTTATAGCTAGAAGAATAAGTCCATATACGTAAAGAAGAAGGTTGCTGTAGAAGAAGCAGCTTATACGAGGGTGAATCAAATATGAACGAGCCTTGATTGGCTAAGCGTCGGAATGGGTAGCAGGGTGTGATTGGGCATGTGCGGCCGGTAGGTGGGGCTGTCGTGAGTCAGGGACCAGATCAGCCGGTGTTTCGCATGCTTCGTTTAGTAGCTCTCACGATGAGTGAGCAGAGTGTGCCAGTGTCTGATGCGCAACGCACAATCAAGTTCCTCACCCAGGAAAACGTCAAACTGGCCGAAATTTACCGGACTGCAGGCCCAGTTTGGGAATAGTACCCTCTCGTGGGCAAGAGAGAAGGTGTGGTGTAAGGAATTCCAGCAAGGCCGTGAACGTGTTGCAAATGAAGTGCACCCCCGTCGTCCTCGTACCAGTGTGACGAATGACAACATGGCTCGTGTTCGTGAGCTTGTCAAACAGGATCGCCGAGTCACTGTGAAGCAAATTGCGGCAGAACTTGGTGTGAGCTATAGAAGTGTCCAATCAATCATCACAAAGCACTCGGGTTTCCGCAAAATCACAGCTCGGTGGGTTCCCAAGCTGCTGAATGTTGCTCAAAAAGATGACCGAGTTCGCATTGCTCGCCAGCTTCACACTCGTTTTGACGTGGAAGGGGAAGCGTTTTTTGCATCGCATCGTTACCTGAGACGAGACATGGGTGTATCATTACACCCCAGCATCCAAGCGTGCCAGCATGGAGTGGAGGAGGAAAGGCGAAGGAAACCCCGTGAAGGCCAAAGTTCGGTTGTCTGCGGGGAAGGTGTTGGTCACGGTGTTTTTGGACTGGAGGGGGGTCCTACTGGTTGATTTCTTACACGAACGTCGAACCTTCAACGCACCCTACTACTGCGGCCTCCTGGATCAAGTTAAGGTGCAGTATCGACGCAAACGACGCGGCTGTCCCATCCGCCAGGTCTTGTTCCTCCACGACAACGCCAGACCCCATACAGCAGGTGTTACGCGGCAGAAACTGCTGGGAACCGCTTCTGCTTCCACCGTACAGCACAGACCTTTCACCATGTGATTTTCACCTGTTCGGACCCGTCAAAGAAGCACTTGGGGGCGAGCGATTTGCGACCAACGATCAGGTGGAAACCTTTGTGCGCAACTGGTTGGCTACCCGCCCAGCTTCATTCTACGAGAACGGCATCAAGAACCTACCACAACATTGGGAAAAATGTATCACTAAGAGCGGAGACTATGTAGAAAAATAGGATGTGCCAATGTCTGTCTCCTTCAATAAATTTTGTTTTTCCGCACAAGGCTCGTTCATATTTGATTCATACTTGTAGCTAGAAGAATAAGTCCATATACGTAAAGAAGAAGGTTGCTGTAGAAGAAGAAGCCTATAGCTAGATGAATAAGTTCATATATGGAAGAAGATCGTACGTAAGAGGAAAGAGAAAGAATTCGGAAATATTAAACTTTAGATGGAGATTGTAGAAAATTAATCACGTGTTTGATTTGATTTGAATTTAAAATTTTGGGTGAGTCAGCACTAAGGCTATTTTGCATCCGTCACATTATACGGGGTCCAGCCACTTATCGTTACACATGACAACTCTAACGTTGAATAACTAAAATCATAAAATATTCTGACTTTCGTTAAAGGCTGAGGCTGTAAAGGAGCACTCAGCACAAATAAGGACAAAACACAGGACAACACAAACAAAATTATACTGGCCATGGGGCCAGTCGCCAGAGCCTCGTTAGTCAGCAGTCTAGGGTGTACTACGTGGAAGTGAGGTTGACTATTGGGTGCACTACGTGGAAGGAGCACCCCTTACACCCCAATTAATCACGTGTATGGAATGTATTGATAACCTGTCTTTCAGAATATATGTTGTTTTTTTTCCTTCCGTAGTGGGTAAACATTGTGTTTCTTTTATTTATCAACCTAACGTTTGTTGCTCAGGTTTAATAGCCCGAGGTATCTCATGCATCTACCCCTATCCTAAGCTGGCAAGTACGAAAGTCTCGAGACAGAGGCGTAGCAAGTCTAGCCATCCTCAATACCTGGGATAATGCCAAAAAGCAGCAAATTCTGCCAGCCCTTTTAGGAGGCCCAGCTTTGCGTTGGTATGAATCCCGGACGCGGGCACAAGAAAACCGAGACAGTTCTTATGAGAACTTGAAAACCAAAATCATAGAAAATTTACGGGGTCCTTGGATCAACTCCAGATCGAGGAACAAATTCGATATAGGTTTCATGATGAAAATGAGCCAGTTTTAAAATATGATCGAGATAAGCAATTGTTCCTTTTTAAGGCAGATCCTAACACAGATGTACAACAAGAGATCAAGCATATAAATCAGGGATTACAGACAGAGTATATTAGATAAATCTACAATACGCATTATGAGTCAGTGCACGACTTGCTTAAGGGTTGGAAGGCCTTTGAGAAGGCTCAATTTTTCATGAAAAAACGTAAGTTGCAAGAGCTAGCGTGCGAAGTTCAAAAGGAAAGTTTCTTTTTCCCTCATTACATAATAAGGATCTGGGAACTGCTGAGTCAACATAGGCTCAACCTAACTTAGAAATAGATGTAAGAGTAAAAGCTCTGCAGCAGGAAGTTGAACAATTAAAATCGGCAAAAATCAGTTAAGGAAACTAGTCAGGACACTGGTTTGGAAGCCCAGCTGGCTAGTTTCACTTTAAAATAAGTTATGATTACTCCCAGCAATGGCGAGAGCGAGGGAATTTGCGCGGACAAAACTCGCGAGGTTTCTCATCCTCCGCACTGCGAGCCCGGGTAGAACAGGGTGAGCTAAGTGAAGGGTCGCGCTGCTCTATTTGTAACTACCCCCAGCAATTCAGCCGCCACTTGCTTTCAGAACGAGGGGAACTTTAAACGAGCGATGACTACACATAAGGGAGGCATATTTGCAGACTTAGTGGGTAAACAAATATCGGTATCCACTTTCTCATATGAGGAACTCATCTACATTAATGTTAAAATATAGGGACAAAGTCAAAGGTTTCTTGTTGATTGCGGGAGTCACGTAACAGTCACTAGCGATCGAGGTATGCTCTCGAGTGCTAAACGTTTCAAAATTAATACAGCCATAAGGGGGAATCCAGACCAAATTGAGATTAAAGAGATTGTCCTTTTAATATTTTCAGTAAATGGCCACAACTATAAGCACCCTTTTAGGGAAATTCCAAATTTTGAGCATGGAACAATCCTGGGATATATTTTTTTACAGGGGCATAAAGCAACTCTAGATTTTGAGGAGAATTGCCTCACTCTGAGGAGATTAGGGAGCCCTCATAGAAACAGGATTAGAACAGAAAACAGGAGAACCTTTGTAGTTTGAATTTGAATTTAAAATTTTGGGTGCGTCATCACTAAGGCTCTTTTGCACATGTCACATTATACGGGGTCCAGCCCCTTATCGTTACACAGAACAACTCTAACGTTGCATTATTAAAATCATAAAATATTAAAATCTTCTGACTTCCGTTAAAAGCTGAGGCTGTAAAGGAGCACTCAGCACAAATAAGGACAAAACACAGGACAACACACACAAAATTATACTGTCCATAGGGCCAGTCGCCAGACCCTCGCTAGTCTGCAGTCCAGGGTGTACTATGTGGAAGTGAGGTTGACTATTGGGTGCACTACATAGAAGGAGCACCCCTTACACCCCAACCTTTGCAGTGTTTGTACAAGTTGCAGAATAAAGCTGGAAATGAAAGATGTGGTCAGCGTTGGAAAACAGTATTAGAGGAAGCATGTAATACTGTGCAGCCTATGAGAATTGTATAGAGGCTTCAAGGAGTATTAGTAGTTTTATAGTAGGTCTCTAAAAGTTTTATGCTTGGGAGGCCAAAGTGGTGTGTTCTGATTGATTGATTGATTGATTGAATTTAAAATTTTGGGTGCGTCAGCACTTAAGGCTATTTTGCACCCGTCACATTATACGGGGGCCAGCCCCTTATCATTACAATTAACAACTCTAGCGTTCCATAACTAAAATCATAAAATCTTAAAATGTTCTGACTTCTGTTAAAAACTGAGGCTGCAAATGGGCACTCAGCACACACAAGGACAAGAAACAGGACAACACACATAAAATTATACTGGCCATAGTGCCAGTCGCCAGAGCCTCGTTTGTCTTCAGTCCAGGGTGTACTAACGTGGAAGTGAGGTTGACATTTGGGTGTACTACGTGGAAGGTCACCCCTTACACCCCGTGGTGTGTTCTGGTTTGTTCTAGTGGAACTACATTATGTGTGTGTGTGAACAATTCAACAGAATGACAATTTACTCCTGCATGCATAGAACACACTTATAAGGACATTTGAATTTGAATTCAAATTTTTTAGTGCATCAGTACTTATGCTATTTTGCACCAGTCTCTTTATACGGGGTCAAGCCCCTGGCCAGAACTAAAACAACATATCTGTAATGTTGTGTCATAACTAAAATATTAAAATAATCTGACCCGTTAAAAGCTGAGGCTGCAAAGGGGCACTCGGCACCCATAAGGACAAAAACAGGACAACACACATAATTATACTGGCCATAGGGCTAGATGCCAGAGCCTCGTTGGTCTGCAAAATGTAGTCCAGGGTGTACTATGTGGAAGTGAGGTTGACAATTGGGTGTACTATGTGGACTGTCACCCCTTTCTCACCACTTATAGGGACACATTGAAGCTTCAACTCTGCAAAGATCCAAAAAAGGAATGCATGTCCAGATATAGTAATAAATCTCCTGTAAAAAATAATATTGTCTGCCACTTACAATCTTAAGTAGAGGATTTTCATGAAGGGACCCTATTTTCTACAAATTGAACTTGCTGGATCAAAACCACTGCAACACTAGATGACTGATTGATTGTTGAATTGAAAGTTTTGGGTACGTCAGCACTTAAGCTCTTTTGCACCTGTCACATTATACAGGGTCCAGCCATGAACCATAACTAAAATTATACTAATATAACAAAATGGAGGACAAATATTCCCACCTGGATGAAAAGCTGAGGCTGTAAAGGGGCACTCAGCACAGGTGGTAAGGCCAAAATATAAGACAACACATACACAGCACTACAGAGGATTATACCAGCTGTAAGTCCAGATGCCAGAGCCCCATTAGTCTGCAAAATGCTAACCAAGGTGTACTATGTGGAAGTGAGGTTGACAATTGGGTGTATTTCCTGCAAGGGTCACCCCTTACACCCCTTGAGTATTTGAATTTGAATCTAAAATTTTGGGGGCGTCAGCACTAAGGCTATTTTGAACCCGTCACATTATACAGGGTCCAGCCCCTTATCGTTACACAGAACAACTCTAATGTTGCATAACTATAATCATAAAATATTAAAATCTTCTGACTTTCGTTAAAAGCCGAGGCTGTAAAGGAGCACTCGGCACGAATAAGGACAAAACACAGCACAACACAAACAAAATTATACTGGCCATGGTGTCAGTCGTCAGAGCCTCGTTAGTCTACAGTCCAGGGTGTACTATGTGGAAGTGAGGTTGACTATTGGATGCGCTACGTGGAAGGAGCACCCCTTACACCCCCCTTGAGTATTTGAGTTTTCCAGAACAGTACGGTGGGTTTGATTGAAATTAAAATTTTGGATGTGTGAGCAGTTGGCTATCGTAACATCCCAGCTCAATATCGTGTATAATCTTGTACAAACTTGTTCTAACTTGCACAGACCTGTAGTTGGATCTTGTTGAGAAGACGTTTTGCCACAGGAACCGGCGAGACGGTTAACTTGGAAAAAGATGAGTCAAGGTGAAGCAAAAGTGACAAAACGAGGAGAATCGGGTCACCAGGGGCTTTTTGTTAGATGATCACTAATAGGTGAAGATGGAGAGAGAGAGGTTTGATTTGATTTTGATTTTAAAATTTTGGGTGCGTCAACACTTATGCTATTTCGTACCCGTCACATTACACGGGGTCCAGCCCCTTATCTTTACAAAGAACAACTCTTAACATTGCAAAATTTTCTGACTTCAGTTAAAAGCTGAGGCTGTAAAGGGGCACTCAGCGCACACACAAGGACAAAAAACAACACACACAAAATTATACTGGCCATAGTGCCAGTCGCCAGAGCCTCGTTCATGTGCAAAATGCAGTCCAGGGTGTACTACGTGGAAGTGAGGTTGACAGTTGGATGTACTACGTACATGGATGCATCACCCCTTACACCCAAACAGTACACTTGAATTTGAATTTGATTTTAAAATTTTGGGTGCGTCAGCACAGTCACATTATACAGGGTCCAGCACCTTACCATTACAAATAACAACTCTAACGTTGCATAACTAAAACCTTAAAATATTCTGACTTCCGTTAAAAACTGAGACTGTAAACAGGCACTCAGCACACATAAGGACAAAAAAACAGGACAACACAGAATTATACTGGCCATGGGGCCAGTCGCCAGAGCCTCGTTTGTTTGCAAAATGCAGTCAAGGGTGTACTATGTGGAAGTGAGGTTGACAGTTGGGTGTACTATGTGGAAGATCACCCCTTACACTCCCCCCCCCAACAGTACTGTCAGCTTGTAATACTCCAAAGAATGAAACAATGGATGGTAAATATATTCCAACCTTTGCACAATGTATCAGACGTCACAAAATTAAAAGAAGATATAGCAACTTTAGCTTCCCAGACACCAACAAAACAAATTTTCATGCGTGTACACAAAAAAAAATGAAAATAGCTCAAGCCATTATCATTGCATGTATCAGTAAGCAGAATTGATGCTCTCTCATGTTCTCACACCAAAACTACTGCATACCTACTTTTTCTTCGCTCTTTAATACCAAAAGGTGCTTGTTTGCTCGAAGCATGTCACGAAACTTGGAAAAATTGGTGGTACCTGCGTCAAAACGTCACTGGCTTGAACGCCAGAACTGTGATGGTTAATTGGATTAATTAGCTGCATTTAAGACACTTTTCTGCCAGTTTTCGCTAATCGCAATGATGGGGATGAATTTGAATTTTTGGGTGCATCAGCACTTAAGGCTACTTTGCACCCATCACACTATACGGGATCCAGCCCTTATAACAATAATAAAAGCATGTCTGAATACTAACATATTCTTACCTGAATCAAAAGCTGAGGCTGTAAAGGGGCTCTCAGTACAAAGGACAAAACACAGGACAACAAACACACACTCCTCTGAAGATTACACTGGTCATAGGTCCAGATGCCAGAGCCTTGTTAGTCTACCAAATGTAGTCCAGGATGGACTATGTGGAAGCGAGGTTGACAATTGTGGAAGGTTCAGCCCTTACACCACTCGATGGGTATGAGTGACGACACAATTGAAGGGTTTGCTGCAAAAAGGAGGTAGCTCCACTTTTGGAGGTTTTAGTACATGTTATTTTGACACTGACAGCTAATTCGCTGTAAAAACCTTGACACAAACACAGCAGCATATCTCCGCGGTACGCAATAAATCGTTTTACTTTGGAACAATGGTGGGAAATATTGAAAAATTATTTCCAAAGTGAGTGCTGTGTTGCCGAAATAGTGTGAATGTTGAAAATAAATTTCGGACAAAATAATGCACCAACCGCGCCTACTGTATGGAAGCTCGTGAGAGTGGCATGCTAAGTGACAACACAAGTTATTCTCATGTTCGTCCAGTGCCCTCAGTCCAGAATATTGCTGCTGTTGCCGAAAGTGTGCGCCGAAACCAGAGAACCTCAACTCGCCACAGATCTCAGCAACTGAACATCAGCCTCAGGAGAATTCTGCATAAAGACCTTGGATTATTCGCTTACAAGGTGCAACTTACTCAGGAATTGAAACAAAATGACCACAGCTTTGTTATAACTTCTCTGTGTGAGCTTTAGACCAGCTCGAACATGACGCCATTTTGCTCAAAAAATCATCTTTTCGGATGAGACACATTTCCATCTGGGTGGCTATGCCAACAAGAAAACTACTGTATTTGGGGCTCGAAAAACCCATACGTCATCATAGGGAGACCACTGCATCCTCCGCATGTCACTGGTGTGGTTTGTGGAGTGGTGATTTTATTTCTTCAGAGGATGACGATTGCAACAACGTTACAGTGAATGGGGAGCGCTACAGAGGCATGATAACAGATTTATTTTTTCCAGCAATTGCAGACTTAGACGTGAGTGAACTTTGGTTCCAGCAGGATGGCGCTACATGCCACGCAAGCCGTTCAACAATCACTCTTTTGGGCACTCAGTTCAATGAGCATGTAATCAGCCATTTTGGTGATGTTGCCTGGCCTTCGCTAAGCTGCGATTTGATGCTGTTGGACTTTTCTTGTGGGGTGCCATTTAAGATCGATGTTATGCTGACAATCCAGAAACGATTCAGGCACTTAAGCACAATATTGATCATGCTATTCGTGCAATAGAGCCACAAACCATCAATAATGTCCTGCAAAATTCGGTTGCCAGGATGGGCTACTGCCAAGCGAGCCGCGACAGCCACTTGAATGAAATTATATTCCATAACTAATCGGAAGGTGTATTCTTGTCAATAAAGCAAGGAACTTTGAAAAATATCGCACGGTGGTTATTTTATCGCACTTTTTAAAAAGAAATCGGCCGATGGACCACCCCTGTGCAATAAACTTCTATATGCCAACCCCAATGTTTTGGGCACAGTCAGAATGTCCAGAAACAAATGCCTGTTAAACTGAAAGATGTGTAATTCAAGAAAGGTGAGGTATCAGCCATGTACAGTCATCGCGTGCTAGTTCTCAAATGGATAGACAAAAATCTGTTTGCATATTATCACTATGAATGATGAGCATGGGAAAATTAAACAGGAAGTCAAGACAACCTATTCTAAAGCCCAGAACAGTAATAGAATACAACAAGGGAACGGGTGGGGTTGACAAAATGGACCAACAGTGTCTGTATCTCATAGCATATAAAAATATACTTTATTTGTTGGATCTAGCTTTCTTCAACTCATATGTGATGTACAAGAAGGTAAAGCCTACAGTAAAGTGACTCAAATTTAATGAGTTTGAATTTGAATTTAAAATTTGGGTGCGTCAGCACATAGGCTATTTTGCACCCATCACTTTATACGGGATCCAGCCCCTTATGAGAACTAAAATAACATGGGGTCCAGCCCCTTATGAGAACTAAAATAACATAACTGTAATGTCGTGTCGTAACTAAAATACTAAAACACTCTGACCGGTCAAAAGCTGAGGCTGTTCAGAGGCACTCAGCACACAGGACAAAACACAGAATTATACTGGCCACAGGGCCAGTAGCCAGAGCCTCGTTCATCTGCAAAATGAAGTCCAGGGTGTACCATGTGGAAGTGAGGTTGACAATTGGGTGTACTATGTGGAAGGTCACCCCTTACACCCCTCAATTTAATAAGTTTAAACTGTTGATAGTGGAGCAATTGCTTTCTGAACTTGTATTAATGGAGAATGCACGAAGAGGATGCCCTTTTGCGGATATGACCTCGAGACCGCAATGTACTAATTGGGGACATTTTCCAAGACAGATCCCCTCCAAATTCAGTGAAAACCAACCCTTTAAGACAGTGCAAGGTGTGTTCTGCTCACAACAACAAATTCAGCAGCAGGTGGGAATGTAAAAAGTGCAAGGTGGCACTCCATATGCCCGAGTGCTTCAAGGTGTACCATACAAAGCACACATATTAGGTAAGTTTCTTTTCATATCCATATACGTAGTTCATACATTTGTTATATACACACCATTAGCTGTAATTGGTGAAAATTTCATGCAGATCTGACTTATAGTGTCAAAGATATTCAATTTTGAAATATATTGGATGATTAGATTCATGGTGGGTGACCATCAACAGTGGATGACATACAAATTAGTCTAACCCAAGACAGTAGATCACAAATAGCAAATATATTGAACATACTTATAAACATGTGGTCAAACTTTGATACACCTCCCAAACTGTATCTGGGTCCAGTAAAAGCAAAGAAAAACTGCCTCGATCAATATTCCCCCTGCAATATGTTTCTGAAACATAAGAAAGCAAGGTCCTCTTTTTAAAAAAAATGTGACTTGTGATAAGACGTGGATGGTATATTTCAATGTTGTGTGATTTTATTGAATTATACTTCGCTTTTCTGCGACTTTTAGCTAATCACGAAGATTAGGATGAACAATGCACAGCGATGAGATGAAATGGATGAAAGCATAATTACAAAGATATAGGGACAGCACAGAAGTCCTCTGTACACTGGCCGAGTCCCAGGTGTACCACATGCAAGTGAGGTTGGGTGCTTTCAGGCAAATCAACCCTTACAGGTACATACCTGAGTAAGTGTAAACAACATGAAAAATTAAAACTTTGCAACTACCTAGCGAACCCCTGGTTGGATAGGTGAATAAGACGATTAAAAAAAAATTAAATAACATGCCTTTCCAAGCTGGCAAGCTCCCCTTACTTCCTCTTGCATTGCTCCAACTTACAGGGTTCAATTATATGCGACAACACCACTACAAATATAACATACGGAAACACCACAAAGGCCTGGTTGTGGTTCCAGTCGCCAGAGCCTCGTTAGCCTGCATGTTGCAGTTCCCAGGGTACACTAGCATGGAAGAGAGGTTGGCATTTGGGTGATCATGTAACAGAACACCCCTCACACCCCACATTCAAATTCTATCAACAAATTAGTTGCATTTAATAGAGGTTCTATAATACAATATTCACATGTAAAAACAAATAGTTAATAGAAAATTTCAGTGAAAATAAATGTTCTTGTTCAATTCATGTCATGATGATAGCTACATTCTGAGCAAAACTGCAGTGATCATCTTTCAACAGCTGTCTTTTATTATCTTATATCTTTTTATAAACAGATAATTAACTAATCAGATAATTAACTATGTCTTTTTTAACCAGATGACAAGATCTGTAAGATAATAAACCTGTTGAAATACAGATTCAACTTGTAAGATAAACATACTGGAATGTTGTGTTTTCTTAGTAATATGCAGATATATTAATCAAAACATTAGTTACAGAATATTAAATGCAAGCTAAGTTGCAGTAAGATTAATACAAGTGAGGTTCTTGTGGGCTCCCATTTTTTCAACATGATTCTCAACCATGGTTGACATCAAATCAGGAGACAATATGAGTTCCTGAAATGAAAATAAAACATATTACTTTAATAAGAAAAGAAACTGGTTAAAATTTCCAAAATTCACCTTTTCATGGCATTTTTTTTCTTAACCTTTATTTATTTGACCCCTTCCTACGTAAAGTTGGAAATCAGCAATCAAGAAAATAAATATTTATGTAATGAAAAATCTATACCAAAAGGGCAGTTAATATGAAACTGAAGCTGCATTTACAAGAAAATTAGGCTTGCTTCATCTATTAATGCGGCAGACTAGTGAGGCTCTGACATCTGGACTCACAGGCAGCATAATATTATGTGAGACTCGTGTTGGTAGTCTATATATATAGGGTGGTGGACGAAAAACCGAACCCTACCACAGCAGATACAAACAAGAAATAAAATAAATAAAACAAATAAGAAATGCATAGGTCTTTACTTACTGAAACGATCTTGTCTTTTACAGTAGGTGCTGAAAATGACCGCCTTGTGCTTCAATGCACTGTTGTGCATGCCTTAACATGTTATCATACACTCTGGACAACTCTGCGGCATTAATTCTCGAAATTTCATTACGAATATTGTCCTTCAAGTCTTCTAATGTCTTGGATTATTTGTGTACACTTTTCCCTTCAGACTGCCCCACAGATAAAAGTCACAAGTGGTTAAGTGAACGGTGAACGGAGCGGCCACAATCCTTTGCTGACAGTCCTTTCTTTTGTGAATCTTTCATGGATTCGTGAGATTGACTCACATGAAGTGTGACAGGTCACCCCATCCTGTTCAAAGAAAGCATACAAGCGTTCATGGGGGTCAACTGTACACAAAATTCCTCAAAGATTCCCATATACACATCGGTGTTTACTGTTGTTTCAAAAAATATGGGACCCACAATCCCACTTGCAGACACAGCACACCACACTCCGATTTTTCTATTGTGAAGAGGTTCCTCATGAATCGAATGGGAATTGTCTTTTGACCAGTATCTCATGTTCTGGGAGTTTACATGTCCTGTCAGATGGAACCAGGCTTCATCACTCATGAAATACAGCAGGGGATCCAACAATCCACTCACAATTGTTTCAAGTAGCCATGTACAGTACTTCACACTTTTTTCTTTGTCTTCCTCTTTCAGTTCTTGGGCACGTCACTTTGTAGGGCTTCAACCCTATATCGTGTAAAACATGTTCACAAGACCTACGCGAAACATTCGCCTGTTGCGACATTTTGCGTGTCGACTTCTTAGGACTTTGGATCATTCGTGCTTGAATATCCGCAATCACAGCACGTGTACGAACGGATGGGGCTCGATTCTTTTTTGCGTTTGCAACTGACCCTGTAGTCCGCCACTTTTTCACCAAATCATGTATACTGTTCTTTGTTGGTATGGAAGTGCCAGGAAACTTATTTGCAAACATATCCTGTGTTTCCTTAAATGACCCGGTACACACGTACACCTCCACCATTGCGATTCTTTGTTGAAGAGAATACATCTCACCTACACACGTCTGAACCAAGTCTTCACGGCTTTTGTCCTGACAACAATTAAGTATACATGGTTGCAACAGCTTCAGAACAATAGGTGACAATAGGTGGGAGAAAATAAACAGATTGTACACGGGCCAGTTTTCATTTGTTGTTTGTAACTGCTCGTGGCAGGGTTCGGTTTTTCGTGCGCCACCCTGTATTTGTAAGTGTCCTTTCAGCCATCTTACCACTATTATCCTTATCTTCGTGATTAGTCAAAGGGGCAGAAAAGTAAAGTAAAATAAAGTAAATCAGTCACAGTGATAGTGAAAATTCTTGACCTTAAGTATAATTTCTTTACTTTTTGACCTACTTGTTGATTTCATTACTTTTTCTTCACTTTCATAACTGGTAGACACCTTGTGATATGTGAGATACAAGTATTGACTGGTTGATTTAGTTTATTTTCCTTTGCTTTTCGGACACTTTTGGCTATCACAAAGATCAGGATGAATGGTGTGATAAGATGAAATGGATGGGAGGAAGGGAGGTTGGCATTTGGGTGACCTCAGAAAGGGTCACCCCTTACACCCCTTGATACAAGAATTTATGCAAAT